>NC_046361.1:24967278-25213734 GCF_011125445.2 Fundulus heteroclitus | reverse complement strand
GTCGCCATAGTATTTTAACTTGACTGTAACTGTGTCTCATTACAAGATTCAAGATACGCTCAGGTAAGTTTCTTAAAAAAATATAGATTTAAGAAATGCCTGAATAAAACTTTACCACTATTGTTTCCCAATGACCTAATTTATTTACCTTTTATTGTCCGTTTCATTAAATCTTTTTTAAGCATGGATCTACTAAACTTACTGTGGATTTGTTTGTGTTAACACAAATCTTTGTAGTTGTAGATTTTGTAGAAAAACAAATGCTTACCGTTGTTATTTCTAAATTTGTGGTGTGAAATTCCCCTACACACTTGTAGAGGTTGCGGCGATGTATTCTGGCCAGTAAATCCTTTGCCTGTTTAAGGTCTTTCAAGCGTTTAGGATTAAATTGCGGTTCCTTTTGAAGGCCCCGATACATCAGGTTGGTCCCCGAGACATCAGGTTGGTTCCCTGAGACATCAGGATCAGAGTCCTCTGAGACATCAGGGTGGTTCAGTATCTGTTCAAATACATCATCTACAGGGAAACCGGAAAACCAGGAAAAGAACAAAGCTAAATTAAAACACAAAATCCTTGAAGTATTTAGTCACTTAAGCATAAACATTTACAATAAATAAATATAGATTTATCCAAAAGATTGATGGAATTATAAATAGATAAATATGACAACTAATTTAGCAGCAGGTGTTCTAGAGTAAGAGAAAGTCCTTTTCATGATGTGCATATTGCTGTGTAACTGAATCATTAATTGGAATAGTCGTGTTAAAAATAATGTTGTTCAAAGCATGATGTCATTGATTTTGTAAAAAGGAAAAACAAGACAGATGTTCAGCATGAAGCTTTTCTTTACAACAAAGCTAATGCTGCACATGCTGGTTATGGAGCATTTTTCTCCTAAAACCTGGGAAAAGTAAGCAGCTCCAAATGTTGGTCAGAGGAACAGTGTATTTTAAAGAGCTAATAGGAGATGGCTGAGGATAAATGTTCTCAAATTATCTGAAATTTTCTAAAATAGAAACCAGAACTAAACAAATGTACAAGTAAACAGGAAAGTACAATTAAAATATATCAAATAATAGCCAAAAGGACCACTGCTTGGCTCCAGGGTGACCAAAGATCACCTAGAGTTCCCTGTGAGTACAGTTCACAGGTAACTATTAGAATACAGCAAGCTATCAGCAAGCAGCCCCTCTCTAAAGTCCCAATGTTGAAAAATAAGAAGAACTCAAGAGGATAACATTTACCCAAAAACATATTAAATGCCTTAAGAAGACGTTATGTAACATTTTATGGACAAAGTGAGATGGTTCTTCTGGGTATAGGGGCAGCAGCCACTTTATTGGAAGAGTCCCAAACACTGAATTTAAGCCTCGGTACTCCGTGGTAACTTAGAAATCATCCTATGGAGTTATTAATAATGTTGTTATGTTGAACCTATTTATCACTTTTCATGAATTACTGATCAGTTTACCATTTGAGCTGGTCATGCTGCATTATGTCAAAGAGGAAATGCTGACCCCGGACACACCAAAAATTAAACATGATCTTATTTCCAGTCAAACAGAATTAATGTTATGAAGTGATCAGCCCATTTCTGGACATATATCCAGTTTCTGAAGTAAAACTAAAACCAGAGGAAGTGTGGAATGTGATCCAAATGTTATAGGGTGAAATAACTGTTCACAAGTGCCATAAGTTGGACGGCTCCTTCGCAGTACAGATGTAAAGTAGCTCCCAAAATCATTAGTGATACAACTAAATGGTGTAAAGCTCAATGATTCATAGGAAAAACAAATCTTTTTCAGTTTATACATGTTTTGAAGTTGTAAAGAGAAAATGCAGACAATACTACTTTACGCTTTAAATTTTTTCACTTTTTACATTACGCACACATCATTTCTGTTTAAGAATTAAGAATCCTTTATTGTCACAATGTGTTACCATGGTGACATTACCTATGAGAAAGACACCAGCTTACGATGTACAGAAAAAAAAACTTAAAGAAAAACAAGTAACATGAAAAGCAAGCACCTGCTATGTTATGTTACAGTTATGTTGTAACCTTTAGGGTAATTATGCTTTGATCTGCATCCATTCATCTTTGTGATCAAATACATCTTTTCAGCCGAACTAAAACAGGCAAAAAATTTAGGGTAAAATATGGTGAGGAAAATGAGCAAATAATTTCAAAGCTATCTGCCAGTGGGATAAAAATCTATTTTGTTTGTCCGGCAACAACATAATTAACTATTAGATGAATATCCATCTAACTTAAGATTAGATGTAGTATTCCCTTCTACTTACAAAATAAATAGGTTCCAAATTTTAAAAAGGTTTAAATAATTGTATATTTTGTCATGTTTGTATTAAAGTGATAAGCCAATAAGGATGTTCTTGTGTAGAGTAAAAACAGAAGAATATCTGAATGGCCACTGATGAAATCCCAATTTTAAGTGTTATAAAAGATTGATGATGTATAAAATCTGATTACAAAAAATTATGATGGGCAAAAAAATAAAATAAAAAATAATTTATAATTCAATCATAAAACAATGAAATTGTTAAAAGGATTTTGAGCACAAGAAAAGTTTAAAAAATCCTCGAGAAAACCCTGACAAGTATTTGTGCACTAAATAGTATTTTTACTGCATACTACATCCCCCTACTACTACAATGTAGTAAGTCTGACTTAGTACATTTTTATTTAAACTAACATGTTTACAAGTGCTTTAAGTTAAGTTGTAATCAGAAAACCCTTTTTCTCTAAAGTCATTTGAATGTCCTGATTATTACTAACCTGTCAGCTTGGTGTAGGCCTCCATGTCGCCGTTAGCTTCGTACAGATTCAACATTTTCCCTCCAGAGGCTCTGATCTTAATATGTTTATATGCTTTCAAAAAGGCATCTGTGATCCTAGAAAAACAAAGACCAGTTTAGTAATTTTCTGATCATCCCACCACAATATCTCATGTTAAAGCATAAACTACAGCTGCTGTGCTGCTGCAGTGTGATGAGCGACTTACATCCACTCTACGGCTCTTGCCACTTTGTGCTGGCAGGCTCTTTTGTGCAGACAGAACCTCGTGTAGAACATGTCGTATAGATTGAACACTTCCTGTCGAAAAGTAACATTAAATCTGGTGAACAATCTTCAAAGTGTACACATTTTTTAAATTCCACAAAAAGCAAAAAATAAGCAACCAAATCAAACCTTGTCTCTGAAACAGATCTCCGTCCTCCCTTCCACCTCACACACCCTGGCGCATAATATTAAGCGGCGATAGTCAAAGCTGTTCTTTATACCCAAATAATGGCAGTCTCTGAGATATAGCACAGGAAAATATGTAAAAAGATAATTTATTGTAATTTATGGAAAGTTTGGAAGAGGAAAATGGAACTCATTCATTAAGACTAAGCTCCACCTGGCAAAATAATCCCACTTATCCACATCAATGCCGTTCCTTTTATTGGCCACGATTTCATAGAGGAAGGATCTGTCCTGAAAATGACCTCTGAGGAGCTGTATGGAGGTGGGGAAAATTTGGTAAAATTAGCTTAACAAGGCAAGGTCATTTGCTCAACACCAGCTGAAACTGCAAAGTATTATGTGTTATCAATAACACACATTTTCTAATTTTATACATTTATGGTGTCATGTGTTTTCAATGCAGAAATATAGAAAAAGTTTGGTTCTCTATTTCTAAAAGCAGTGTTCTAAAATTAAAAGGGCTTTTCTTGTGGAATAAACTAATTAAAATGACAATTTTATTGGCTGAGTTTAATTACCATTACTTTGAATGTGAATTGAAAAATGAATACATCCTAAATAAAAGACAACTTGTTGATACTTGAACGGATCAAATCAAAGGTTCAGTACAAATTCTTGTTGCAGTCTAATATAACTGTGCTATAATGGAAAAAGAGGTACTATGAAAACCAAAGAAATGTATTTTGGAGGTGATTAGCAGAACAGATTGGTACCTCTTCTGTTTCACTGACATATTCTGTATTGATCAGTTTCTTTATAAAGTCCAGGTTGTTGAACTGGTCCGGTTTCTTGTCTAGTTCCTTGGGTTGTTTTAGGCCTAGATTCCTGATGTTCTCCTCCAAATCATTGACCTTCACCAGGTGGTCAAACATTTGTATAGAGGCAATCTCATGCTACAAGAAGCAAAAAAATGTTTGATATCAGAAAATGGACTGACATTAAAAATTAAACCAAGGTAGTTCACAATACACACACGTATAAGCCACAGTGAATGTACAGAAGACATCATCTGCCTTATTTCTTTTTGTATTTTTTTTCTTTCTTTTTGCTTTCTCTTACCTACTCCTTTTGATCCATGGTATAACGAGGACACACTGTGTATATATTTGATGCACCTCGTCCTACTTGACTCCTCTTTCCTATGACTACTGATTTCTGAGCCGATGTGACATATGAATTTCTCCAGTGTGAGATCAATGAAGCTTATCTTATCTTATCTTATCTTATTTTCTTCAAGCACAGACTTAAAAAAGTAAAACTGATCCAGGATGGCTGTTAAAGAGAGAGTAAATATGTTGAATTCTCTGTGACATAAAAACAGACCCATTTCAAAGGTATAAACTGCTAGAAGAAGGGAATTCTGCAATTCAAAATGAGTTCTGTAGTTGAAATATTTAGTTTATACCTGATTAAGTTCAATCTCAATCAGATGTAAACTAAATGTTTCTCTGTTCTTATGCGTAAATGAGCATCAGTGTGTGCGCTGAGTAGCATAAAAATGGCAGTTATTTAAGGGGCCCTTTCATTCTCACTGAGAATATTATAGTGTTCAATCAGCAGATTATTTCCTAACAAGTCAGATGTGATGACTCCTAAGGTGGAGACCATCACAAATGTCCATAAATAGTTACGTAAAGGTGCACACTTTTGTGGAACGATGGCAGCGTTGGCATTACTGGAGGACATTATCAATGGAAGAATGCAGAGGTAGTGTGTTTTCAGAGGTCCTACTGACTTCCTGCTACATGATGATGAGTTGCTGATCAGTTATTAGCTTATTGGATCAGATTCCCCAGGGCAATTATTTTTGCACTGGTCCCAGTGGGAAACTACGATGAACCGTGCGTCACTTGTGTCACTTCAAGTTCTAACTACGATGTGTTGTTTGCAAGGAGAGCTTTTGAGATGGAGCTGACCGACAAGTCTGGTATTTAGGTCATCCCTGAGTCGCCCCATCTAAGCTAAATAGGACGGCTTCACCTAAATGCTGTTCAGATACATAAAAGTCCCCCAAACTGTAGCTCTCATTTGCAGCAAGAAGATGATTTTATTATGTCATTAGAGCTATGACTGCACTCATACCCCTATAGGAGTAACATCTGAAAATGAATTTGCACACATGAATTTATTTTCAGAAAACATTTTCATTTAATATATGTGCAACCTTTGTTGTGATGCATGGTTTCACACGTGTAGTGTTACGTTGGATTGCTCAACTCAGCATTCTGCTATTCTATAATCATACTTATAATGATTCTCATTATATTACTTGTGCTAAAAATAAAATAGAAGAAGGCTTATATATATATATATATATATATATATATATATATATATATATATATATATATATATATATATATATATACATATACAATATATAATATAAGTATGTATTTCTATATATATATATATGTGTGTGTGGGTAGTAATTTCTGTCTGTGTATGCATTGCAAATCATAGCTACCTATTTGCATCTACTGTATGCTACATGCATTGCATATACTTTTTATTGACTTATCAAGAGTTTGAAGCTTCTGTTAAGTAGCTGTAAAACATACATCAAAGTGCAGAGAAGAGTGAAGGTTGGTGAGAAAAAGCAAAAGGTAAATCTTACCTTCCATTTAGCCTCTGATTTAGGCTTTATTTCAGGTATAAATTTCCCATCGTACAAATGTGAAAATGGTCCATGTCCTGAAATGGGAGGAAAACAGTCACTAAGAATTTGTAATTTGTTTCAACGTGATAATAATAGACATTTTAAAGGGTTTATTCTAATCTGGTAACATTATTAGCGGTCAGTGGTGGTTTCTGGTATGGGGCCACATCAGCAGTTGCCAGGAGCAGCATCAGAAAAGGGGCTGCATGAGGACCAGATAAGATATAATTTACCTTTCATCAGTGCCCTGAACAAGTTTTATACTGATTTTAGGCACATGCACTGACGTTGCTTGCTGCTGAGAATAGGGAGACCATGCTGAGTACAATCTGCATGACAGCAATATATATAACAATGTCAATGTCTGGAGCATGTAACAAAAGTAATTTCCCCCTGGGATCATTAAAGTATGTCTGAGTCTGAGTCTGAGTCCATAAATGTTTATTGCTCCCAAAATGTTATACTTGATGTAATTTCAATTAGATTTGGAGCAGATATAGGGGTATGCTCATAGTTTAATTAATGCAAGCACCCCACTGTCGGCTACATCTTTTATTTTCACACATTTGGCAATGCTAACTGTACCTAAGACTTAGGAGTAGCTGAGTTTAAGGTTGAAAAAGCTGTTTGTTTAAAGACACATTTGTTGCAAACAGGTTTGACAGATACTTGTAATGTTTTGTGTTATTTGGTTAGTGTTATTTTCCTGCCTCTTGGGTTATTTGTGTTCTAGGTTCGTGAGTCCTGTTTAGCCGGTTCATTATTTTATCTGTTTTCTGTATTAGTTCTGCGCTTTGTCCTCATTGATGTCCTTGGACTCTAGGTTTTTTCCCCCCAGCTCCTGTCAGTTTCTGTATTGCTTCCACCTCTGGTTAATTAGTTTCAATTCCGCTCACCTGTTATCCGTCTATTTAAGCCTCACTCCCTCCTCAGTTAGTTGTCGGGTCGTCACATTTACATACCCATGCGCTGTTCCTCGTTGTCTGCATTCTGCCTCGGTAAGAGCCCTGACACCTTACGTCTGTTTTTGATTAACCTGTTTCTGTTTATCCTGCCCAGTTTGTTCGCCTGTTCCCGTCAGTTGTTTTTGGATGTCTGCCTTTTTTGGATCCTTTTTGTGTTCATCATTCCCTGAATAAATCCCTTTAAATGAATTTCTGTTTCGGATGATTATCGGGTTCAGTCCCACACCATTCATGACAATACTGTGACTGCATTTCAACTTTTTGGTTCATTTCATTTCACAGTTTAGAGATTACTTCTCATAACTAACCATTTAAATATACAGATAGAAAGGAAGAGTAGCTTCTGCATCATGCAATCCAAAATCTTTGTTCTCTAACATCAAAAATCTGCTTTATTTCTTAATTAGGAATAAAAAGAAGGAAAAGAAAACTATGTTAAAATCTGCTTGATTCTGATTTTGAAAGGTGTTGTTCAGTGTTTTTTGTTTAGGCACAACTCACCCAGGTCATGGCAGAGTCCAGCAATCTGCACACAAAGTTTTTCAGCAAGAGTGATTTTGAGTTCTTGCTGGTTCTCCATCAGATCTTGAACAAGTTCTCCAGCCAAATAAGCAACCCTTTATAATGACAAAAACAAGACGACTTAATTTAGATACATGATGATTATGAATTACTCTTTTTTTGGAACTAATATCGCAAACAGATGGTCAATAAAGCATGAGTTGTAAATATATAGTTTACCCAATGCTGTGTTCAAAGCGACTGTGGGTTGCTCCAGGGTAAACATAAGACTTCCCTCCAAGCTGCTTTATGTTTCTAAGTCGTTGAAACTGAGGCGTGTCGATGATCTTGACGAGGAGCGGATGCAGCTCCACAAGGCCGTGGATGGGATCATTAAACACCTGATAAATGAGAAGAGGGAAATCAACAAGGATAAAGTTGAGAATCACATTTGATACCTTTAATAGATAAAAAAAAAATACAAAAAAATTGTTGCTTCTATGTATAGTTAATCCTTTGAAAAGAAAGTTTCATAATTTTTTAAAAAGCAGAATGCAGGTACGTTTACAAGACCAGAGTTTAAAACTAATAAAAGCTAAAATTGAAGCATGTGAAAGCAATGTTACTAGGGTTTAAAATATAAAACGATTTAAAAACAGCAAAGAGTCTAAATAGATATTGATTTTTGGTCTTTAAAAAAGTAACATCTAATTTTATCAATAAAGCCCTTTAACCACACAGAGACCCAAGTGCTGTACAAAAAACACAATCATAACAGCATTAAATTCAGTAATATTGATAAGAACAATATAGGAAAGTAAACATAGAAAAAAATGGAATAAAATCAAGAAACACCAACATCCTCTTGAGTCTTAATAGCAAAGGTAAAAAGATGAGTCTTTAAAAGAGATTGAAAAATGGTCAAAGAAGAAGCCTGCCTGATATACAACAGTAAATCCTTCCAGAGTTTGGGAACGGTTACAGAGAAAGTACAGTCCCCTCTTAGCTTAGCTTCTTGGGATCGACAAGAGTGAAAGGTCAGCTGACCAGAGAGAACAAAGCCGAACATAAGGATGTAGGAGCTCAGAGATGTATGGTGGAACAACGCCATTTAATGACTTAAAAACAAGAAAGAACCGGCAACCAGTGAAGTGAATTTGACACAGGGGAGATACACTCTCAAACTCACTTGTCTTATTTAAAAGTCATGCAGTAGTATTTTGCCCCTTCTACTGACCTGGTATCAAATATCAATTTACACCAAAATAAAGTGCATTACAATAATCCAGCCGAGTGGTCACAGAGGCCTGGATTACTGTCTCAAAGTGTACTTTGCTCAGCATGCAGTCCTATTTTATCTGTATAACTATAAAAGTTTGCTTTTAGGTCAGTCACCTTATAGTCACTCATAGCTGCCATTTCTCAAAGCGTCCTGATGCTCTCCAAGTTCTGCAGGTTCCAACAGCACACCTGAAATGGAAGAATCAGAGAATTTCAGTCGAACTACTGTTAAAAACAGTAAAACGAAAATAAAATGAACCCTTTTTGTGAGTTTTGGAAACATTTCTTTAAGGAAAGGACCTGTTTTCTTCCATTTCCGTCCTACTACCATTTATGAAAAGGCATCAGACACATTATGCTATTCTTTAGGGGCTTTACAATGGATTTCAGGATCATCTAAGGAGCTTCTCCTTCACAAAGTAGTTTCCTACCTACTGGATCTGTCACTGTGAGAATTTATATTGGAAACTCAAACCTCTCTGGGCAGATCACACCTGTAAAAGCAACGTCTTCCACTCAATCATTGTCCTTTGGCTCACTGATATGTTATACAGAACTTAATTGTATACAAGTATATATTAAATGTTTGCCCTTTTTTCATTAAATATATTATAGAAGAATGGCTCACACAGAATACATGATCCACATGTCAAGGACAGAGAAGATTCCGCATTTAAGTGTTTTTTTACAAACACTTCTAACTGGTGTTTATTTCTCCTGCAAATGCGGAAATTTTATTGTTAAAAGCATTTTGGAAGGAAAATCCCTGAAAACATGAACTAAGTAGCTGCTCCTGGGCCCTCGAACCAGCAAAGGGCCAATAAAAGCATTACTCTCTTTAAACAAATGTGTTATTTTTAAAACATTTTCTGTCTCATCAAACAAACACATCTTGTGTTGTTTTTCTACACAATATGTGTTGTTCTATTTAAACAACTGGACACACATAACATGTGTTATGCCATTTACCAATCACATAAATTCTTGGATGTCATTGGCTCTGGAACTTTCCACCAAACAAAACAATCAACGTAACCGACTGCTATTACCATGCAGTGGGAATGAAAGGTAAACTAACGCCTACAATAACCTGTTAATAAAGTATAAGGAGGAGATTGATTTGTGTTGTTTAGATGGTAAAGTCAAACAAAACCTTATAACCATTTTTATGTAAAAACTTGAGATTGTCAGACGACTACTCAACCCATCAAGCCACAGCCGCCCCTAATAGGACCATTTGTTGATTCCTCTCACATACAAGCTTGTATCCATCATTGACATTTCTCTGTATTCCTTCAGGGTTTAGGAAGATGAATGAAAGAAAACTCTTTATCTCTCTCTCTCTCTCTCTCTCTCTCTCTCTCTCTCTCTCTCTCTCTCTCTCTCTCTCTCTCCATATCCTGTATTGTTTTATGTATCGGAGTCCAGTACTGAAGCTGTAAACATCCCTCCACTTTGTTAGATTAAATATGTTAAAGGAAAGAATTTTGTTTAAAGTATCATTCCTTCGACACTTTTATGCAACTAGTGGAGTTCACTTAAGGGGAAAAGACTTGGGGTCCACCTAGCTGTTTAAGCTGTTTCTTGAACATTACAATTAGTTCAATCCTTTCCAATAGCTTCCAGAGTCAAACCAATAAGACCCATTTGGGATGTTAGTTGAACGGCAGATTTGCATCATGGATGTACAGCCAAAATATTTGTAGACCAAAATATCGCAGTACTTCAGAGACCTTGAACCAATGCTACAAAAAATTATAGGGACAGTGTGCAACTAATGTGGCTTTTCATTAGCAAAGTTCAAGTACTGATTTTATAAATACATATTCTAGTAAAGTCTAATAACATCACATCAAAAATGAAAGCTTTCTTATGACTTAGAATTAGTAGTTTATAGATACATAGGTGCCAGTGCACCCACTGGGAGACAACATGTTGCGTTGCCATTTCAAATTTCAGTAGCTGAAAGGGGACAAACTTCTCAGCCATTTGCGTGATGTGTTGTCGGTGGAGGAGGAGTATAAACAAGCGAAGACGACCATAGAAAATTTTATTTGATGTTTTCTGTTTAAATGGAGGAACATCCATATGCTTTTTCCAGTGAGAGGAAAGAGAAAGTAAACAGGAAAAGAAATAATAGTAAAGAGTAAGTAAGTAAAAGTGTAAAGAGTAAGTAAAGAGTAAGTAAGTACAGAGTAAGTAAATTAGTAACCGGGAGAAATGTCTATATCGGCACAGCTACTATTACCAGTCGGAGTGGAGATGATTCTGAGGGAGTGGGGTACAAAATGGATGTGGAAGTTGCAGGTTTTCTGTTGGACAAGTAAATTAATTCAGCATAACAATGGTGTCACATTAGAAACAGAGCAGTGTGATCCAGCAACCAGTCTTTCCTTGTTTGTTCATCTCCCTCTCAGGGAGTCTGTGTGTACGCAGAGGGGTGGAGTGATATCAGCTGGTTCACAGCTGTAGTGTGGCAGAGCGAGCGGGTCTCTTTACTGTTGTTTAAAGGTGCTTATTTCAGAGCCAAAATAAGCAGCTGCATGTTCAGAAACAAGCCCAAACATATTTACATACAACATTTGTACCTATTAGCAATAGCTAAGACATGGAGGACATTGTCACATTCATGATGCTCCGTGGCTTCCCATGTCGTTATTACAAGCATATTGGCAAGTCCGTTCGTAATTAATTTAGTGTACCACTAGATGATGTACCAGTGTGAAAATCTTCCACTCTGGGGCTTGAAGTTCTGAAGACATGTTTATAAATTAATACAAAATCCATTTTTCATATCTGGATAACTCCATCTATGAATGGATAATGTGACATCCAGTTTAAACTTTTCCAAAGGCTGGAAATAAATGCTACAGGTTCAACTCTGTATCTGTTTAAGGCAAATAGTTTTTGTTGCCCCCTGCTTTACCTTGTGGGACAAATGGATTATTATTATTATTTTTCTTTATATGTGACGTAAAATTACTTTATCAAACCTAAAGACCATGCCTTTCCTTTTGTTGAGATTATTGCCCTCTGTCAGCGGTATTCCAGATCCTTTTACCCTGGAGGGGCAGTCTTCTTTTATTAATGATTTCTTTAGTAAAAAAAATGAGACATGGTTAAATGACTCCACTTGTGTGCTTAAAAAAGATTGCAGACAAGCAGGTAGGAGGTGGAAAAAGAACAGACTTCATGTTTCTCATTTTGAGGAACTGCTTGGCGAATTATCAGAACAGTAAAGTGTGCAAAAAAATATTATATGACAAGCTTGATATCAACAAATTTCACTTTATGATCTATCTGATGTGATATGTAAGTTAAGATCCTCTAATAGTCCACTTGGTTGTTTTCACTTTTCTTAAAAGGTACTTATGGTTTGATTGGGGCTTATTTATTATGAATTGTAAATTCCTCATTGTCCACAGGCTGTGTCCTTGGCTTTTTTTAAACACGCTGCTGTCCAGACATTGAACTTAAAAAGGCAAACCTTGATCCTGAAGTCTTGGCTAGTTATAGGCCAATTTCTAAATTTTTTGTCTAAAATATTGGAAAATTTAGTCTTTCAGCAAATTCAAATTAATTTGGAAATTTGATATTTTAGAAAATTTTCAACCTGGTTTTAAGGTAAAGAATGCTTTACTGAATCCCCTATTTTAATCTGATAATTTCCATGTTTTGATTATAAGGCTGTTTACTGGCCTCATCAATGCACTCTCCTCATAGAAGAATCCACTTTTCACTTAGTCAGGCGTTGTCAGAGGAGATAATGTAGAATTAGAGCACAGTCAAAGAGGAAAGTTCAGAACGTGATAGTGCAGATGGGGTAAAGAAGAACAGCATAGGTGGGTGGTGGAAAATACTTAGGTCTTCAAGGGTTTCTTACTAATATGATAATTAAAATATAGAATATAGAAGTTAAATTACACCTTGTCTCTTGTGCAGATGTTTTTCTGGCTATCCACTTCACAGACTACAGATTTTAAGAAGCACCGATAGTCAAAGTTGTTCTGGATGCCCGATTGGTAGCAGTCCCTCAAGAAAAGATAAGAAAAAAAATAGAAAAAGTCATGTAATGTCATACAAAAAATAATTTATGTTACATAATGATTTAGCATTTAACTAACCAATCCATATTGTGGCTCACCTGGCAAAATAGTCCCACTTATCCACATCGATACCGTCTCTTTTGTTGCCAACAATCTCATAGAGGAAAGAGTTGTCTTTAGGACAGCCTTGTATGGACACTGTGGAGATAGAGAGACAAATTATGTTTGTCGAACATTTAACTATTCTTTAGTAGGTGGAGACATATTTTTTTATGACTAGAGCCCACCCTTCCTAAACAAACACACTTCATAATCCAAACAAGTCCAAACATTAAATGTATAGTAAACACAGTCTGAAACTTTCCACTGTAGTGGTGTTTGGTATTACAACCAATATATCTATTTATAGCCTACATAATATTTATGTTTTGGTAGAATTGTGTGGTAACCTCTGTGCCTTTGACAGAGTAACTGCTTAGATTTTCATTTACTGGAACTGTCCTGCTGAGACGTCTGATACGATCGCACGACTGTCACATGATTTAAGATGGTGCTGTGCAAAGTTCAGCTGGCTGATGAAAAACCAGGTTCTTTGAATGTCACCTTGGTGATTTGCAATAGCCAGAATTGCTGAAAGTTTTAGTATGTTAAACTAACAAAGTTTTAAGACTACTATGAATTAAATTTTATAGCTATATGAATTATATAAAATATCCTACTTTAATACCCCCCCCTCCCACACACACACCTATGGCTGATGTTTAATTTTATAAATTGGTTGAACATGTTAAAAAAAACTTTATTCACTTAATTTGGTTTGTTTTTTTAACTCTTGCATTGGGCTTCAGTGTTTGTCCACTAATAAGTTATCTACCACAGTATGTAACCAAGTTACTGCAGATGTATTATTCCAAACTAATGGAATCCATGATATATATATATATATATATATATATATATATATATATATATATATATATATATATATATATATATATATATGTATATGTGTGTGTGTGTGTGTGTGTGTGTTACAAAGGAGCTGGTCGTAAAGACTTAAAAATAATAATTTTTAACTTTCCTAATAAAAACAACAATGGGTTGGTTTTCAGATTTTCACAAAACAGAGAAAATGTTACTTCTGTTGTCTTGCAGCAAGAAGGTCCTGGTTCAAACCCCAGCTTTGACCTGGGGTCTTTCTGCGTGGAGTTTGTATGTTCTCCCTGTTCAGGTGTGAGTTATTACCAGGTACTCTGTACTTCCTCCCACAGTCCTAAACCATGACTGATGGGTTAATTGGTACTCTAAATCTTCCTTAGATATGAGTGTGTGTGCATGGATGTTTGTCCTTTTTGTTTCCGTGTCTCCCTGTGACAGACCGGTGTTCTGGGTGTGCTTTGCATCTCGTCCATTGACAGATCGTCTTTAAGTTTCAATGCTTTATAGGTTGTTCTATTTTTAGTAAAAGTACTTTTTATTAAAATGTTGCATGGTTCATTGTTTAGTGAGCATACAAAATCTAAAAAAAAATCCCAGATTAATTTTTTTCTATTTGGAAAAAGTAAGTTAAGATTATGTCCCAAAAATAATTTTCAACTTGATAATGATATTTATGCCTGATAATGAGAACGTTAAATATAATTGTATTTAGACTATGAAGAAACCCTTAGTGGTGCAATAAAAGAGCCAGAAATAAGATCCTGGATCATCAATGCATGTTAATTTACTTAAGACAACATTTACCTTCTCTCCTTGACCTGAACTACTCTCTAGCGGTCCTGTGATCTGCTCTTTGATAAACTCCAGGTCCTCTGGCATGTAGAAAAGTATAAAAATCAACAGAAAGTGAGAGTAGGAAAACTTTTGGTGCGACAGAAAAAGCCAATCTTACATTAGTCCCAACAGGATGTTGTAAAATCTTTTATTAATTAGGTTTGTCAGGCTGCAGGTCTGTGGTCATAACTATATAATGACACCATGTTCAGAAGGTTTTATTGGTCTTTATTACTCTGAGCCCTAAACTGTGTTATCACATCAATTGACATTAACAGCTCTGTGAAGAATAAAACCTTCTGTAAACAGAAAACCTCAGATCTAGAAATTCTCAAATACTTTGTAACCAATAGCCAGAAATTTCTGATATACTTAGAATTTCTACATCTGTTGGAAGTAGGAAGTTTTATAAGAGATCTTAAACAACCTCTGTTCTTTCCCAAGCATTGGGAAAAGATCAGCATTCCACCAGATTTGCAAAGGGGTACAAGATAATTTGGTTTATTATTAATTTGTTTATGGTTGATCTTGGATTTTATTTTCTGCACTTCATAGATTTACTGTGCATGTTGAATCCGGATGCAGTGTGTGACTGCGCATACTCGCAGTACGAAGGAACCTTGCTCATAGGTAGTTTTAGCCAACAAAAGGATTATTTTAACTTTCTGAACAGACTTATCTTTACCTGCTTCAAGTGTTCAACATGGATTTATGCTTTAAACATGTTTTGTTTGTTTTATGTCCCTTTATTTTACCTTTCATAATGAATCAATTTAAATGGTTCTTGTCCTGTTTTGACAGCAAACCTGTATAATTCCAGCCCTCTTAGCTGAGAACCTTGTGACGTTAACCAAACATTTACCTTTTATGTCCCTTGATTTCACTGAAAATCTCCCTGAAAGGAACTCGATTGTGTACCAATGATTTAAAAAAAGTTTAACTGTTGCAAATATCTGCAGTAGTTACAAGTACATAACAAAGTAAGTATTGTAGGCTAAGAGGTATAACACTTTGTTCCCTCAATTAGGGGCGATGTGGCACAGAGGTTAGGGCAATTGGCGGGTTGCTGGTTCGATCCCCCGCACTGACTGTCTCTGTCGTTGTGTCCTTGGGCAAGACACTTCACCCGCATTGCCTGCTGGTGGTGGTCAGAGGGCCCGGTGGCACCGGTGCATGGCAGCCTCGCCTCTGTCAGTCTGCTCCAGGGCAGCTGTAGCTACTAACATAGCTCACCACCGTCAGGGTGTGAATGGGTGAATGACTAAGACTGTAGTGTGAAGCGCTTTGGAGGTCGTCAAGACTAGTTAAAGCGCTATACAACTACAAGTACAAGCCAAATGTTGATTCACTTACCAATGAGTACACAAAGGGAAAGAAAAAAAAACTGTAAGGCTACTTTAAGAGGGTCAGTGTCATTACAGAGGAATAATCATCCAATTCCCTCATGCTGTCGATACAAATTCCTATTTTGGAGCAGCACTTAGATAAAACATATACATAAAAGCAAAAAATCCTGATGATGAACTACATTAAGAAGTTTATTTAAAGTGCTCTGTTAACATTTCTCAAACAGGAAAACAGGATTAAAAAGATGGGTTACAGAATAACATGCAGGGAGTCTGCATTACAGAAACAGTACTTATAGTTAAAAAACTCAGATTACATCGTAGAATAAAGTGCAGGTCTGTAAAAAAAGAGGACATTATGGTATGCGTCTTTGAAGGAGTTTTTTTTCTGCTATTAAGTTGATTTTCTCTAAAAGGCTTGGGCTTTCCTTTGTTCTGCATTGTGTATGTATGCAGATTCAGATGTTTACTTATTAGTCATGGACACTTTTTAAGCTTATTTGTGGGCGGCAAATATTTTGCATCTGCATAAATGTTCTATATTTGGCCACAGTGTAATACACCCTCAGAATCTGGAAACCTGATAATTCAACCAACACAATACTTATTTTGTGGCGGCACGGTGCGACAATGGTTAGCACTCTTGCCTCAAAGCAAGAAGGTCCTGGGTTTGCGTCCTGGACCTGGCAGGGGCCTTTCTGTTTGGAGTTTACATGTTTTTTCTTTGTCTATGTAAGTTTCCTCCAGGTGCTCCGGTTTCCTCTAACACTGAAGACATTCTGGTCAGGTTGGCCATTAGTGGTGGCACGCTCAGTCACAGCAGCTGAGGCTAAACCTCCATCTGATCTATGAAATTTCGCTGTATGTACTTTGTATGTTTAATGACAAATAAAAGCATCTCATCTCATACATTGAGTAAATATTTTTAAAAAGTTAATTTTCAATAAACTGGTGTAACTGGAACAGGAAGAGGAGGGGTACTTAGGTTCCAATTCTCAAAAACTTATAATTAGACTTAGACAACTTTATTTGTCATTTTGAATGCACAAAGTGCGTACAGAACGATATTTTGTTTGCATTCAGCTTGAAAAATCACAGTAAATTGCAGTAAATTTTAGGATAAAGGTGCGGCAGTGATTTATGTAAACAACTGAAATGTAAACAATGTAAACAATGCAGGGGAAATAGACAGTGTGCAATTCACAGTGTTCAGGTGAGTATTATTATAACCGTGCAATATACGAATGTGGTACAGAGTCCATTTTGTGGCTTCAGCAGTTCAACAGTCCGATGGCATATGTGTAGATGTGCAATATACGAATGATGTACAGAGTCCTTTGGTGGCTACAGCAGTTCAGTAGTCTGAAGCATATGTGCAAATGTGCAGATATACGAATGTGATAGTGTCCATTTTGTGGCTTTAGCAGTTCTAGCAGTTTAACAATCTGATGGTAACAGGGAAAAAGCTTTTGAAGAACCTGGAGGACCTGCAGCGGATGCTGCGGAACCTCTTCCCAGAAGGCAGTAAGGAGAACAGTCGATGGTGGGGGTGTGAGGGGTCCCCGATGATGTTACGGGACACACAACACTGACAGTAAGCGCTGTAGATTGCCAGCCAGCTCTCCCAGAGCTGGCTGGCAATCTACAGCCCCCTCTCCCGAGGCCAGGGGCGTCCGAAGGAAGAAGAGTCCGACAATTTCCACCTCGCAGGTCGGCGACGGACCCTCCTGGGTCTCCGCGTCACAAGATGGCGATAGACCCACCTGGGTCTCCGCGTCGCATGACGGCGATGGACCCTCCTGGACCCCTTCTTGGGACTTGGACGGAGACGTGTTCTTCTGGGCCCCCCCCCACCCTCGGGGGGCGGGTCCTCCTCCACCCCCTCATGAAGCTTGAGGAGCTGTGGGCGGCTCAGGACAGAGAAGTGACGTACTCCGGTCTCCCGGGCAGGAAGTGACTGAAGGAGCGATGGAGGTAGCTGGCAGCTGGCAGAGAATGAGGGGGAGAGGTAGACGGTTGATGGACTGGCTCGGCTGACCCCTGCTCAGAAAAGCTGGAGGGCCGCTTGACAAAATGCCGTCTTCTCCTCCGACGGCGGGACGGCGGACTTAGCGGGGATTCTGATCCCTCCTGGCGGGGTGGAACCGTCGGAGCACGGGGCGATCCCTGTGCCAGTTCTTCTGGGGAGGGGGACAGAGATGGTTCAGAAAAGAGGTCCGGGCCAAGATCCCGCACCACCTTTGTTTCGACCTCCAGAAAAAAAATGGGTCTGGAAAACACCGCTGCGGGGAAGTGCTGCTGACGAGGAGGTGACGTCTGGGACTGACACCGGGGGGACAGACCGCTAGCCTGGTTCCCTCAAATGAAGATCCCGGCATTGATCCCTCCTCTGCATCCAGGAAGAGATCTGGTGAGTGAAAGCCGTAGACTGGTAAACTGGGCAAGGTGCCGGCCTCGCCGAGCGCTGCTCTTCCAGAACAAAAAAAAATTAGTCGGTGACGAGTTCATGGTACTGGCCAGAATGTACTGTTATGGTTTGTTTAGAGTAAACTCAATATTCAACCAGACTCGGAGCAGCACTCAAACAAAAAAGGTTTATTAACAGATTTGGGGAAAAAACGGGAACACAATTCCGGGGTTAACAGGTGCTGGATCCCAGAGACAGAACAGAGTTGGATCCAGGGAGACCATCAGGACCAAACGGGATCAGGTAGGCTCAGAACAGAAGGACAGAAAACAGGTCGGGCACAAACAGACATTTTTGTAATGAAATGTGCGTAATGTGTTTATATTTTTAGAATGTGTTACAAGTGTAGAAATCCATCATAACTCATAATCTGTTACCAATCAAATAACAAATAATTTAGTTTTATTTTTTTTCATCAAAGAATCAATATTTTTTCCATGTCTACTCTGTAAAGTGTATATATTTGTAAATCTGACTCTGATGACGTCAGTGCCTCACCGGCTATGAACCCTACCACACGTCACTGGGATATTGGTCAGTGATTAGATTTTTTGTATATTTCAATTACAAATGAGAAAATTCAACCAGATTCGCGAATAAAGGTTCTTCCGAGACACAAGAAAAGGAAGCCTTGTGTGGGGAACTTTTTTTTCATTTTGTTCGCTGGCTGTCTAGCAGCACATGGTTACGTGGTGTGAGGACAGCACAAAGCTTCCAAAAGTTTATTTAAACAGAACCTTCTTCATTTTCACCACTTTGGAAAACAATTTAAAAATGCAAGAAATTAATGAAAACAACTATATAACTTATGTTTTTAAAATGGTACCCCAAAATACATTTGCATTATTAAACAGAACTGAAACATCTTCCACCAAAACTCTGAAGGGGGAGGGGGTTGCTTTCTCTGTAAATTATCTTAATACCTAAAACATTCAAATACTTTCTATGTTTAAGCGGTAAGTTTAAAAAATACCCTGAAACCCATCAGCGGTAAAAAATAAATATACTGCTTTAGAAATATTAGTTCCTTGAATTGCAAAACTAGGCTTCAAATTAAAACTCAATCAAATAGATCAAATACATGCTTTTAAATGTCCTGTAAAGCTTTTATTTAATTAAAAACCCTCCCAGCAGGAGGATTCCTTCCATTTTCTTTTAAAATATATAATTAACTGCACTGAACACCCATGACTAACAGAAAAACATTGTTGGTTTGATAAAAAACCTTTTCCCCTTTAATTTAAAAATCCATTTTTTTTTGCGCTTAGTCATAAATACCAAGTTTATTTCAATGAACTTCGTAATCATTTCATCAGCTCGGTTTTGGAGTTGACTTCTGCTGTTCTTCCTGATCTGAAAAGAAAAATGCTAGTTAAGAGACTTTAAAGGACACACAACCATTTACACTGCAGTAGATGTTAATTTTCACTCATTGTTTTGTCTGGACACAGTAAGCAATTCTTCGAAACCAAACACACTTTATTACTGCCAATCTTTCTGTGTCCATGAGACACAGTGCATAGCGGCCACTGTAGTGGACAGTTACTAACTAAGTAAACATCTCTTTAATTCTATGGTTTCTATGGTGTAACTGCATATTAGTGTCTAGAATGCTCTCTGCTGCCACACTCCATTGAGGTCACTTCAGTGGTCAGTCATTGTAACTTAAGGTGACCAGATTTCTAAAATCAAATCTGGGGACATTTCTTGCTCGTGGATAAAAATCAATACATCTAATCAAGATGAAATTAGGAAACGGGGTAGGTAATGGTTTTGTTTATTTTTACATGTTTATTAATATTTAAACAATAAAAATCAAGTGTAAAAGACAGGAATGTGCCTCTCCAGACCTTTAGTGCATCCTAAGATTAATAAAATCAATAAATAGTGTTATTAATAGAAACTAGAACTGTGTCTCTGGGTTGGGGCAAAGTGGTGGGAGTGGGAGTGGAGGGGTCCAGAGTGGTTAGCAAGGTTTTCCAATTTTGTGGGGCTCAAAGAGCTCTGCCACCCCCTAAGGGGAAAGTGACATGAGGAAAAGAAAAACCAGTAAATACAAACATTTAGCCTGTGGCTGTCTGTGGAGACAGAGTCCCCCAAATTTAAAAAAACTACAACAAATACTCATTCTGTTCACGTCTACATACCAATGAGAAATAGGTTTTTCTGCGTTAACATCAAAAAGTAGTAGTCAAGCCCGCTGGTAAAGGATGATATATGTTTCTTACTGTCAACTGACCACATAAGGGTTCTGTGCATCACAAAGCAGATTAATTTCTCCCACTAATGAGCTATAAGCACATAGAGCACATAGTGGTTAGAACCTGTTTGGGACAAGACATTGTCCAATGGATTGTGGTGATGTGAGGTAAAACAAAGGCACAGACTTGGAAAACCCCTTGACATGAATGCAAGTGATTTTGTGTGTAGTGCAGCATGAGCATGTATAAACTTACATAAAGTGTGTATAACTACATTATGTGTATGGTAGTAGTTGATGTGCCAGTATATTGTTTGCTCCTATAAGGTGAGTTAACTCCGGTCAGGGAGTCAGCTAACATGAGATCATCTCTGGTTTCTTCAACGCGTTCTGTGTCTGAAGAGCCATCAGCCATGGTATCCAAAGGTCTGGATAAAATAAGAGGAGAAGAGGATATAGTATGTGCAGAACTGAAATTTTTAAAACACAAGAAAAAAAAAACAACTAAACTGCCTCTTTATTGTGCCACAGCTAGGGAAGTGCAGTGAAACTCATGTTCAGTGCAGACTCAGAAAGAGGTTATATCCTCAGACAATTGGGCTTCTCAGCTCAAACCTGAGTATATCATGTCAGAGCTTTATCACTTGAACTTTATTAATACTCTAAGTAAATATTTCTCCCTTCTCGTCAATCATTCTTTACATCAATATTCCTATTTACCTCCACTCTCATTTAATCTCCTTACTGTCTTCCTATTCTCTTCCTTTCACCTCTTGTATCAATCTTACATTATTCTAAAACAGAGACATTATATATTTAAAATCACTTCCAAAAACATTAGATTGTACAACATGAAAATGTCCAATTATTATTATTATTATTATTATTTCCTCTGATTAAATATAAAAAATGCTAATTACCACATAACTAGGAGATACAAGCAAAAACAACATATTAAATGAACCTTAAACAGGCAGTTATCTCTTCCTCCATCGTTCTCAGATCACGTAAATATTTTCTCATTCAGTTTTCCTGTTACTGACTCCTATTTTTTCATGAGGAACTTTCATAAATTCAAACTGAGCAGTAGAAAAGCTAAACCTAAGCCTGGAAGTCTATGCTCATAAATCACAACCATAAATCAGCAAAACAACTTGTAATAATAACTCTACTAATAACTAACTATCTGAAATATAAAGTAAAGGTCACCAATCAGTTCTAAAACCTCTTTAGACGAACCCTTGTTGATCCCTGGAGAACCAGCGAACCAGATTAGCGCCTTACAAAGAGTTTTCAATCATTCTGTTACATTTTATCTGAGAGTCTTTTACTCATGTGAGCAGCAACTCGTGGTCTTGTCTTACTTTTTATTGATTATTTTTTAACCTGGAAAAAAAAAACATTTCTCACAGGATCAGCTTGATCCAAATAAAATGAATCGATTAACACACTTACCATAACACAGCAGCTCCCCATCAGTTGCCACCAGTTGACGACTTTTCACTTCTTCTTCTTCTGTTTTAAAAGTGGTGCGCTCGTCTTCTTCTTCTTCCTCTTCGTGTTTTAATGGCATCTGACATCCAAAAGGATCATTACCGCCATCTAGTGGTGCGCTCTGTTCCTCGTCTTTATATTATCAGCAGCGCAACCAGCTACCGCAACACATTTTCCCCCTCGGTAAAATCGGGGACATTTCCGGGGACAGCTTTAGCCGGGGACAGGTGGTCCAAAACGGGGACAGTCCCCGGAAAACGGGGACGTCTGGTCACCCTATTGTAACTGCAAATAAATTTCTTTTGAATCCAAGATGGCCAACAAACAGCAACCTCTGTCGACCACTGCTGGCATTTCCTCTCAATCCTTCTATAGTAGAAGAGCCCAACAGGTAAAAAAAAATGATGATTTGCAGTAACATCTAAGGAAGGATATTATCAGTTTGAAATATAAACAATTTTCTTCAACATTTAGAAAATTACGATTAACCATGTGTCCACTGAAGTGGACGTCATACATCTCCCATTACATTTTTTCAACAGAAGTCATATAATTGCTTTACTGTCTTGTAATTGTTTTGCTAATAATTCAGTGTTTTAAACGTAACACATAAAAGCTATTCATTTAAAATGTACATTTTAGTATATTTTGTTTATACTTTGTGTATATTTTGTGCAGATTAGCTGTAGTTTGTGTAACTATACCAATTATTTATATTGTAGACTTCAAACACAGCGAAGAATAAGGCAACCTGCAGAATAGTCCAAGAAATTCCATCCATAAATTCTAAAAATGCAAACAGAGGCCACGATGCTGCATGCACATGGAAGACCAAATACATTTGCATGCAATGCTGTGTGCCACTGTGCCCTGGGTGCTTTGCTAACATTCATACAGCGTAGGTATGATGACCATCAAAGTGTTAGGAGATGCAAAGACTAAAATGATAGTTCATGTTTTCTTGCAACATGCAATTAAAAGGACTTGGTTATACTGTCCTACGTATGTGGAAAGCCACAGTGATGTTTGTCACATTCAGGTTAAAGATTTTTGGCTATGACTGTTATTAGTGTTCTTATTCAGTTCTAAGCATTGTGCCTATATAGTGTTAAAATTTAAACAAAATATGTTGAAATATTTTTCAAAGCATAAAATGAAACAATTGTTTGTATATTTACAACAGAATACAAGATTGTTCTTTTTTTTACAATAAATTCATAATGTTTTGTGTTGAGTGCTCAGGCGCATGTTGTCCACTGTAGTGGACATTTCTGTAACTTCCTGGAAAAATTATTTAAAAAAAAAAAAAGTTCATATTTGGGTTTTTTTCATGCCCTAAGAGGAGTAAAAACACATATAAAAAAATCTTGACTCAGGGATTTATAATTCATGCATCAGAGGGATATATATATATATATATATATTAGGGCTGGGCAACGATTAAAATATTTAATCGCGATTAATCGCCCTGATTAATCGCGATTAATCGCATTGTATTTACAAACTCCAAGAATGAATTCAAAAGTAGTGTAAAGAGCACTTTTATTTTAATGTTCTGCTGCCATATGAACAAAAGTGTTGTAACATTTGTAGCACTTATCAGTAACACATATTTAGTGTAAAGCTCAACTTAAACATGTAAAACAAAAATAGCAATAATAATAAATTAAAGCTTATTGCCACTGACAGGGAATTCTCTTTATGGGGAAAAAAATCTACCAAAAACAGGCAATTTCTGAGGTAACAGCAGGGAGCAGCATTACCATTTTATGTTCAATACCAAAGTTTAACTTGGCAGTGGTTACAACTAACTTGTTTCTGTCATATTCGATGCTGGAAGAACTTTAAACTGAAATGCTTGCTAACTCGATATGCTTGCGTTGCTTGCGTTTATTTGACGTTAACACGCGGTTTTTTGTTGTTGCTTTCTCGCGTGCATATAGTGAATGGCAGGGGAAAAACAGGCAAAAATACATGGATACTTTGAAACGAGAAGCGACTTCACCGACGGCGTCTAAGCAGACCCCCCCCGCTCCGCTCCGCACAAAACTTGTTACGGCCGCCAACTCACCGCCTCGCCTAAGCAAATTCCTGCGGGAAACACCGCCTTCCGCATGTCGGCTTTGTTTTTTTCCGGCCAGCACCTTTCTTCCTCTGAATCCGAGGCTTGGCTGACAGCGAGGTTATTGCCCCATTATCGCCACCTACTGTTCTGATTCAAACCCCTACACCGCAGCAACAGACCTTCACAAAATAAAAGCATGTGAGCAACATGCGTTATGCATACGCTCGTTAAAGAAAATATCGCCGTTAATAGTCTAATGAGTTAATGCGAAATTAATGCGTTAACTTGCCCAGCTCTAATATATAATATATATATACATACATATATATATATATATATATATATATATATATATATATATATGTATGTATATATATATATATATATATATATATATATATATATATATATATATATATAGATGCCTACATTTAATACTGTATCGGGAGGTCACAAAGACTGCAAAAGTGGGAGGTTACAATACAAACCATAAGGTCCATGAGGTTGTTAAATGATGTCCCGATGAACTGTCTCACTTAACGATCGTCATGTAAAACCCTGCATCATTCAGTTAAAAGTTAATCTGGTCTCAAATAATGATCGAAAATGTGATGAAACTATTTAGTCTTCTATAGTTAGATTTGTATCCTTTATTTAATCAGTTTAATAACTCATTGAGATTAGAACCTCTTTTTCAACTTTGCAAAGGTGGCAGTGTAACACATACAACACACCCAAAATACAAACCAGATACATAAAACACAAAATTAAGAGGCATCACATAATTAAACACTATAGGGCAATTACAGAAGCCAAATGATCTGGTGTCTCTGTCCTTTAAAATTATTTGAATTTACTAACAACAGATGCTAACTTTCAATCCTTCTGTGTGTCATTCCAGATGCCAGGGGCAGAAAATTTAAAAGCCTTTTTACCCATTTCAGTTTGGACCTTTGGGACCTGCATCACAATTAAGTCCTGAGAATGCAGCGTGTAATGGGAAACAGTTCTAGACAGAATTGAGCACAAGTATTTAGGACGATGCCAAATAATACATTTATAGATAAAAATAAGCAATTGAAGATTCTGCAATTAGTCAAAGATGGACTTTTTGCTATGGCATACAAAGTGATGTGTTTCATAGCTACAGTTAGTCATGAAACGCAGGGCATGATGATATACAGCATTCAGTTTTTTTTTAATTCTGGGCTGAGGTGTTCATGAATAGCAGACAGAAGTTGTAATCTATGGACCAGAGTCCTCAAAAAATAAATTTCCTAATCAATCACTTAATCTGGATGGCATTAACTTGGCCTCTGGTAACAAAGTAAAAAATCTTGGTGTTATTTTTGAACAAGACATGTCATTTAAATCCCGGAGTTTCCAGAGTTTCATTTTTTTTTACCTCAGGAATATCACCAAAATTAGAAACATTCTGTCCAGGGGTGATGCTGAAAAACTAGTCCTTGCATTTGTTACTTCATAGATTGACTATTGTAATTCTTTACAATCAGGAAGTCCACAAAATGCAGTTCAAAGCCTTCAGCTGATCCAAAATGCTGCAGCAAGAGTTCTGATGAAAATCAACAAGAGGGATCATATTTCTCAATGTTTAGCTTCCCTTCATTGGCTTCCTGTTAAATCAAGAATAGAATTTAAAATTCTTCTTCTAACGTATAAAGCCCTTAATAATCAAGCTCCATCATATATCAGAGCTCTGATTACCCCGTATGTTCCTAACAGAGCACTTCGCTCTCAGACTGCAGGTCTGCTGGTGGTTCCTAGAGTCTCTAAAAGTAGAATGGGAGGCAGATCCTTTAGCTATCAGGCTCCTCTCCTGTGGAACCAACTCCCAGTTTTGGTCCGTGAGGCAGACACCCTGTTTACTTTTAAGACTAATCTTAAAACTTTCCTTTTTGACAAAGCTTATAGTTAGAGTGGCTCATACCCTGAGCTATCTCTATAGTTGTGCTGTGATAGGCCTAGGCTGCTGGAGGACATCAGGGTCTAATTTTCTCACTCTACTGATTTCTACTGTTCTTCAGTCTACTGTTCTCTAGTTTTGCATTGTAATGCATTGAAATGACTGTTGTCATTTCAGCTTTTAACTTTTTGCTCTCTCTCTTTTTTCTTCATAGTAGGTACACCTGGTCTGACGTTCTGTTAGCTGTGACATCATCCAGAGAAGACTGCTCACCCGCTATTACCATCTAATGAAGAACAGATTACTAGATCAATGTGTGCTTCTGTGCTTTTTTGTCTCTCTTGTTGTGTCTCTGCTCTGTCTTCTGTAACCCCAGTCAGTCGAGGCAGATGACCGTTCATACTGAGCCTGGTTCTGCTGGAGGTTTTCCTTCCCATTAATGGGGAGTTTTTCTTTCCGCTGTCGCTCCATGCTTGCTCAGTATGAGGGATTGCTGCAAAGCCATGGACAATGCAGATGACTCTCCCTGTAGCTCTACGCTTCTCCAGAAGTGAATGCTGCTTGTCGGGACTTTGAAGCAATCAACTGGTTTCCTTATATAGGAAATTTTTGACCAATCTGTATAATCTGACCCAATCTGTATAATCTGATTGAATTTCACTTTGCAAAGTGCCTTGAGATGACATGTTTCATGAATTGGAGCTATATAAATAAATTGAATTGCATTTCCATGATCCATCAGGGGGGAAAATAGTTGAAGTGATCAGGTGCCTTCACACATGGTGTGAGAACTGTTTTTGTTTCTAAAAAAGCATTCCATTTTAAGTTTTATCTTAGAAACCCACCCACCCACCCACCCATCCATCCATCCATCCATCCATCCATCCATCCATCCATCATCCTTTATCCGCGGTCGGGTCTCGGGGGTAGCAGCTTCATTAGGGAGGCCCAGACGTCCCTCTCCCCGGCCACTTGGGCCAGCTCCTCCAGGGGAATCCCAAGGCGTTCCCAGGCCAGCCGGGAGACATAGTCCCTCCAGCGTGTCCTGGGTCTTCCCCTTGGGCCTCCTCCGGTTGGGACGTGCCCGGAACACCTCACCGGGGAGGCGTCCAGGAGGCATCCTAACCAGATGCCTTAGCCACCTCAACTGGCTCCTCTCGACGTGGAGGAGCAGCGGCTCTACTCTGAGTCCTCCCCGGATAACTGAGCTCCTCACCCTATCTCTAAGGGAGAGCCCAGACACACTACGGAGAAAATTCGTATCCGGTTGTATCTGGGATCTCGTTCTTTTGGTCATGACCCAAAGCTTAGAAACCAGCTTGTCAACATGAGTTTAAAAGGATAAATTATCATCATTCAGAATACCTAAGTATTTGTAGCGCCTGAAAACTTCAATTTCAACCCCTTGAACAGTTAACAGGCTGGGAATGAGAGGTGGGATCTGCTAACCATTTCTTTTACAAAACCAATTTTTTTTTTTTTTTTTTTACAAAAACATGACTGATGCCGTGAGAGCAAGCCTGTTGAATCTAAAAATGTTTTCAGCTGTTCTGGGACCAACTTTTCCAAAACTTTGAAAAGTACACACAATTTTGAAATGGTCTGTAGTTATTGACTACAGATGGATTGCCACCTTTCAACAAGGAAAGAACACAAGCAGACTTCCTTTTACAAGGAATCTTATTTTCAGAGAAAGTTAGATTAAAGCTATGACATGAAGGTTCTGCTATGAAATGTAAGCATTGTGCCCTCTTGTGTTGAACAAAATAAATTGCAGGGTTTGCTTCCCTAAGTTTATTTAAACAGGACCTTATTGAATCTATGAGAAGATTTACAACACTTCGAACAAAAATTTAAACATGCAAGAAATTAATGAAAACAACAACATATGTTTTAAAATGATACCCCAAAATACATTTGATTGTACAGTTACATAAAAGAATTACTGAAATCCACCAGCTGTAAAAACAATATATATATATATATATATATATATATATATATATATATATATATATATATATATATATATATATATATATATATACTGCTTAAGAAATATTAGTTCTTTGAATAGCAAAACTAGGCTTTATACTAAAACTCATTTAATAGATCAAATATATGCTTTTATAAGTCCTATAAAGATTCTATTTCAATAGAAATCCTCCCTGCAGGGGTCAGTACATTCAAATATAACCACTTTTTAAATTCCTTCGATTTTCTTTTAGAATATATCATTAACTGCCCTGATCAACACCCACCCTTAAGAGAAAAACATCACTGAACATCAAAGTTCAATAAAAAAAAGACTTTTCCCATTTAATTAAAAATCCAACATCATAATTATTTCTTCTGCTGGCTTTTGGAGGAGACTTCAGCTGTTTTGTCTACATCCTGCGTTTCTGCATCAGAAAAGACAAATGTGAGTTAAGAGAGTTTAAAGGACACACAACAGCAACAAATGCAACATTGCAACCATTTACACTGCAGTAAATGTTAATTCTGACTCAATGTTTTGCTTGTACATAGGAAGCAATCTTTTCAAAACCAAACACACTTTATTACTGCCAATCATTCTGTGTACATAAGAAATAATACATACACTCTTTGCAGCAATTTATTGATTATATACACAGTACAGACCAAAAGTTTGGACACACCTTCTCATTCAAAGAGTTTTCTTTATTTTCATGACTATGAAAATTGTAGATCCACACTGAAGGCATCAAAACTATGAATTAACACTTGTGGAATTATATACTTAACAAAAAAAGTGTGGGCTGCACAGTGGTACAGTGGGTAGCTCTGTTGCCTTGCAGCAAGAAGGTTTTGGGTTCAAATCCAATGCTGGGACTTTCTGCATGGAGTTTGCATGTTCTCCCTGTGCATGTGCAGGTTCTCTCTGGGTACTCTGGCTTCCTCCCACTGTCCAAAAACATGACTGTTAAACTGGCTTAAACTGGCTTCTCTAAATTAGGTGTGAGTGTGTGCGTGAATGGTTGTTTGTCCTGTTTGTTTCTGTGATGCCCTGCGACAGACTGGCGACCTGTCCAGGGTGTACCACACCTGGTGAATGCTAGAGATAGGCCTCTCACGATCCCATGAGTGATTAAGCGGTTCAGAAAATGGATGGATTGACAAAAAAGTGTGAAACAACTGAAAATATGTCCTATATTCTAGGTTCTTCAAAGTAGCCACCTTTTGCTTTGATTACTGCTTCGCACACTCTTGGCATTCTCTTGATGACTTTCAAGAGGTAGTCACCTGAAACGGTCTTCCAACAGTCTTGAAGGAGTTCCCAGAGATGCTTAGCACTTGTTGGCCCTTTTGCCTTCACTCTGCAGTCGAGCTCACCCTAAACCATCTTAATTGGGTTCAGGTCCGGTGATTGTGGAGGCCAGGTCATCTGGCGCAGCACCCTATCACTCTCCTTCTTGGTCAAATAGCCCTTACACAGCCTGGAGGTCTGTTGAAAAATAAATGATGGTCCAACTAATAACAAACCGGATGGAATAGCACGCCGCTGCAAGATGGTGTGGTAGCCATGCTGGTTCAGTATGCCTTCAATTTTGAATAAATCCCCAACAGTGTCACCAGCAAAGCACCCCCCACACCATCACACCTCCTCCTCCACGCTTCACGGTGGGAACCAGGCATGTAGAGTCCATCCGTTCACCTTTTCAGCGTCGCACAAAGACACAATGGTTGGAACCAAAGATCTCAAATTTGTACTCATCAGACCAAAGCAGAGATTTCCACTGGTCTAATGTCCATTCCTTGTGTTCTTTAGCCCAAGCAAGTCTCTTCTGCTTGTTGCCTGTCCTTAGCAGTGGTTTCCTAGCAGCTATTTTACCATGAAGGCCTGATTCACACAGTCTCCTCTTAACAGTTGTTCTAGAAATGTGTCTGCTGCTAGAACTCTATGTGGCATTGACCTGGTCTCTAATCTGAGCTTTTTCTGAGGCTGGTGACTCGGATGAACTTATCCTCCGCAGCAGAGGTGACTCTTGGTCTTCCTTTCCTGGGGCGGTCCTCATGTGAGCCAGTTTCTTTGTAGCGCTTGATGTTTTTTGCGACTGCACTTGGGGACACTTTCAAAGTTTTCCCAATTTTTCGGACTGACTGACCTTCATTTCTTAAAGTAATGATGGCCACTCGTTTTTCTTTACTTAGCTGCTTTTTTCTTGCCATAATACAAATTCTAACAGTCTATTCAGTAGGACTATCAGCTGTGTATCCACCTGACTTCTGCAAAACACAACTGATGGTCCCAACCCCATTTATAAGGCAAGAAATCCCACTTATTAAACCTGACAGGGGACACCTGTGAAGTGAAAACCATTTCAGGTGACTACCTATTGAAGCTCATCAAGAGAATGCCAAAAGTATGCGAAGCAGTAATCAAAGCAAAAGGTGGCTACTATTAAGAACCTAGAATATAAGACATATTTTCAGTTGTTTCACACTTAGTTGTTAAGTATATAATTCCACATGTGTTGATTCATAATTTTGATGCCTTCAGCTTCAACTGCCATAGTCATGAAAATAAAGAAAACTCTTTGAATGAGAAGGTGTCTACTATTTTTCATTTTGGTCTGTACTATATATATATATATATATATATATATATATATATATATATATATATATATATATATATATATATATATATATATATATATATATATATATATGTATGTGTGTGTGTGTGTGTGTGTGTGTGTGTATGTGTGTTTCAGGTCCTATCTGCTCATTAAACCTGTATTCTACATTAAAATACTTCAAACCAATTTTGAAAATTTGCTACATTTGTTCCCTCCACCCCTTTATTGGAATGTAACAGCTATTAATAATGACAAATTGTCACCCTTTTTTGGAGTCACATCCAGCTGCCATGTGCAACAGAGCATTAGTTAATAAATATTTAAAAAAAGAACATATGATGTCCAACTTTTTTTGATGATTTTTGAATATGAACCAAACCTTTACATATTGAAATAAACGCAATTTATAAAATTATGGAATCTGCCAATTCAGCTAAAACAGAAACAACTCCTATCATACAATATACACCAATAAAAAGTACATATTTCATCTTGGCTGCCTTAAAATAGCTAATGATCACCAATGATCTGTTGTTTTCAAATGCAACCTAAATACCTTTGCTTTTGGCTGTTCTTCGGTCTTGTTCGACAATTTCTGACATTTGCTCCTGAAATCGCCTCCATCAAAATAGTCCTTGGCAGCCTTCAGAATCTCAACATCAGTCCCCTTGTAGTAGATTCTGATTGTTTTCTCAGCAAATGTTTCTGGAAGAAGGTGAGAGACCTAAAAAGGATGAAAGTATGTAGTTCTAATATAAATGATGAAAATTTCAAACTTTGACGTAAAAAACCAAAAACAAAACAAAAACAAATGAACAAAACAAAACCAAAGCAGATTCAGCATCTAAAAATTAAAAATTAAATTAAAAGAGTTTTGCAATCTTGTTTCATTCTTACTTCTTGTCGGGTCAATAGGATGGCATCATTTGGCTTTTTCTTTCGGTAGAAATGCACATGCTGTATTGGGTCTTCTTTCCCCATCCCATAGTCTAGTTTAATTACCTAAATAAGAATAATATTTAGGTCAACAAGATGCACAAAAGACACTACCTCAGACTGAATTGCAAATTGGGAAGCAATTTACATCAATCAAAAAGTGCTCCTCTTGTTGATATTCTTCAGGGAGTTGAGCTCTGATGGCCTCCTAGTGAATAAGAAGTGGAAGATTCAAAATGTAATCTGATATCAGGGAACAGATTTCTCCATCTTGATGCCAACAAGATTGAAGCTCAATCATCTTAAATGTACCCAACAATATATCTGTCGCAAATTTGTTTTTTGATCAATTAAAAACTTTAATATCGTAAACATTTTATTATTTATTTAAGGATTTTTGCAGCAAATTTGCTTCACAAGTATGTATTCCCTCCCAGATACTGAAAAAAGTTCTTAGAAAACTATAATTTTTGATTAGCAATATTTAGCAGAGATCTCAGGTGTCTACACCGTTTTCAAACTGTGGGAAAACTGTGTGGACATAGTAGACTTAAATTATACAAAGTAATTATCCCATCTGTTCACTCATTAAATGTGTCTGATTTTTTTTTTTTTTTTTTTTTTTTTTTTTTTTACAAAAGTCGTATTTTTATTGCTGTCAGACTGATGTGTATATGTGCTTTGAAGCTTAAATTCACCATGTGACTTCATACAGGTATTTTATTGGTCTGGTATCTAATCATATTTTTTTGATGACCAATCGCCGTTGGATCCCAGGGAGAACAAAATCTTTTTTTTTTTTTATATTGTAGCGACCCAAAAGGCCCTCCTGAGAGACACTGTAGTTTTATGAGGCTTGGGTTATCATGGAACTGTTTATTTGTGTTGTTCCTTTCCTTTCTGTTTATTGGTGTAGGGGTGCTGGAGGGGCCAAGTTAGACAGAAACAGCTCTACACCATGAGTTAAGTGTCTTTTCTTGATCTCCTCCATTTGTTCTGTGATCAACGTATTAAAATCTCATTTTAAATATTTAGCTGTTGCTCTAGCACAGGGGTTCCGCGCACCCAATTCCATGTCCTAGCCGGGTTGATGCACCCCCAAGATAAAAAAAAATAAAAATAAAATATATATATATATATATATATATATATATATATATATATATATATATATATATATATATATATATATATATATATATATATATATAAAACGGTTGCAGTTACAACTCAAATGTCGTAACGAAGCTTCTAAATCTGAGTCTGACGCACAATTTACGCTGCAAAATACAAACACCAAGTAGTTTGATTTGTGTCCGGTGATGAGCAAGTGAGCGAGAGAGAACTGGTGAAGCAGCACAGAGTAACAATAACTCTAGCGTTCCATAAAGATGTTATTAATCAGAATTTTTTCTGATTGTTTCACATGGTTACCTTCAGCAGGTAAACACGCTCACAGCAACACACCTCGGCTCCCCCAGCCTGTTTCTGTCTGAATATGCGATAAAACTACCTTTTTAAAATTAACTGCACGGTACAGTCTGCACCTGTCTGAATTGCAATAAAAAGTATTTTAGATCTGTGTGTGGGCATAATCAAGAAATCACGTCTGTACTAATCCCCCCCAGCGTAGTGACATACCGCGTGAGTGTTTGTCACTGCTTTAAAGTCACAGCACCATGAGCAGTAGTGCTGTTTGTAGGCGCTGCGTGATCCATAGAGAGACCGAGTCACTCAATTTAATCTCGTAAATAAATCTTTTGGCCCGAATTAAATGTTTTCTCTGCTGACGTAAACGACGTAAAGCCAGGAGAGAGGAAGAGACAATTTCTGATTCTCGCTCGTTTTCTTCTCCCGAATCTGTTGCGATTTTCTCCTCTGTTGCCTTCAATTCCGCTCTCACTTTCTTCCTCTCCTCTTTAATGACTAACTTTCACCTTAGATGTCTCACCTGTTTCCCTGATTTCAGCCAATTGAGCATATTTGCGAGAATGAATAAAGCAGAGACCACAAGCCATGTGCGTATGTACAGCACAATGCAGATTTTTCATCTTAAAATGAAGCGTAGAAGAAGATTTCTTCTAAATAAATACATTTCCCTGTTAATAATGTAAGATTCAGTCATGGCACCCAAGCACCAGACCAAGGTTTTGCTGCTAACATTTTATTTCAGGACGAACAGAACGGGACAGCTTTCACTCCGCCAGTGCCCCGATTCACGACTCCTCTCTCCAGATCAGGGGAGAGGAGGAATCTGATTTAAAGGAACAGTAAGTGTGCAACAGCATTTAGCAATAAAGTCTAATAAGGAGCCCTTCCCTGGGCTGCCACCTTACCATGGTGGAGGGGTTTAAGTGTCCCAATGATCCTAGGAGCAATGCTGTCAGGGGCTTTAAGCCCCTAGTAGGGTCATCCAAGGCAGACAGGTCCTAGGACTCGTTTCCGGTGAGAGTTGGACTCCGCCAAGGTTGCCCTTTGTCACTGACAGAATTTTTAGGCGCAGCCAAGGTGTTGAGGGGATCCGTTTTGGTGGCCTTAGGATTGCGTCTCTGCTATTCGCGGCTGACGTGGTCCTATTGGCTTCATCAGGGCGTGATCTACAGCTCTCACTGGAGCGGTTCGCAGCCGAGTGCGAAGCGGCCGGGATGAAAATCAGTGCCTCCAAATCCGAGACCATGGTCTTGAACCGGAAAAGGGTAGAGTGCCTTCTCCGGGTTGGGGAGGATGTCCTGCCCCTAGTGGAGGAGTTCAAGTATCTTGGGGTCTTGTTCACGAATGAGGGGAAGATGGAGCGGGAGATCGACAGGCGGATTGGTGCAGTGTCTGCTGTGAAGCGGGCGCTGTACAGATCCGTTGTGGTGAAGAGAGAGCTGAGCCAAAAGGCGAAGCTCTCGATTTACCGGTCGATCTACGTTCCTACCCTCATCTATGGCCACGAGCTTTGGGTCGTGACCGAAAGAACGAGATCCCGGATACAAGCGGCTGAAATGAGTTTTCTCCGTAGTGTGTCTGGGCTCTCCCTTAGAGATAGGGTGAGGAGCTCAGTCATCCGGGGAGGACTCAGAGTAGAGCCGCTGCTCCTCCACGTCGAGAGGAGCCAGTTGAGGTGGCTCGGGCATCTGGTCAGGATGCCTCCTGGACGCCTCCCTGGTGAGGTGTCCCACCGGGAGGAGGCCCAGGGGAAGACCCAGGACACGCTGGAGGGACTATGTCTCCCGGCTGGCCTGGGAACGCCTTGGGATTCCTCCGGAGGAGCTGGCCCAAGTGGCCGGGGAGAGGGACGTCTGGGCCTCCCTACTGAAGCTGCTACCCCCGCGACCCGACCCCGGATAAGCGGAGGAAGACGGACAGACGGACAGTCTAATAAGGATAATAATAATAATAATAATAATAATAATAATAATAATAATAATAATAATAATAATAATAAATTTTAATCCAAGCGCCTTTCAAAACACTCAAGGTCACTGTACAAATAAAAACAATAAATGGTAAAAGCAATGTCGTCATAATTAAAAGAAACAACACAAACTACACACATGAAAGTAATATAAAATCATAATGAAAAGGCAATCTTGAACATGTGGTTTTTGAGTTTTGATTTGAACAAGGGTAAAGACTGTATTGCAGATGTCAGGGGGGAGAGAATTCCACAGTGTGGGCGCAGAACGAGAAAAAGCTCTGCTCCCCATGGTGCTAAGACGGGCTGAAGGAACAACTAAGTGAGTGGTAAGAATACATTTTTATTTATTGATTAAATTTACAGTTTTTAAGCTTTACAAAAGAAGTGCTTATTTACACATCTTTATTGTGTGTGTGTGTGTGTGTGTGGGGGGGGAAACACAGTCAAACGCCATTACAGTTTTCGCGCCTCACACACCCCCTAGTGGCAGCTCGCGCACCACTTTGGGAATCCCTGCTCTAGCAGATATTCCTTGAGCAACAGCTGAAGTGCAAACAAAGCTGAAGCATGTCTTCTCTTGGTCTCATCCTCATGGGTCGCCATAGTATTTTAACTTGACTGTAACTGTGTCTCATTACAAGATTCAAGATACGCTCAGGTAAGTTTCTTAAAAAAATATAGATTTAAGAAATGCCTGAATAAAACTTTACCACTATTGTTTCCCATTGACCTAATTTATTTACCTTTTATTGTCCGTTTCATTAAATCTTTTTTAAGCATGGATCTACTAAACTTACTGTGGATTTGTTTGTGTTAACACAAATCTTTGTAGTTGTAGATTTTGTAGAAAAACAAATGCTTACCGTTGTTATTTCTAAATTTGTGGTGTGAAATTCCCCTACACACTTGTAGAGGTTGCGGCGATGTATTCTGGCCAGTAAATCCTTTGCCTGTTTAAGGTCCTTCAAGCGTTTAGGATTAAATTGCGGTTCCTTTTGAAGGCCCCGAGACATCAGGTTGGTCCCCGAGACATCAGGTTGGTTCCCTGAGACATCAGGATTAGAGTCCTCTGAGACATCAGGGTGGTTCAGTATCTGTTCAAATACATCATCTACAGGGAAACCGGAAAACCAGGAAAAGAACAAAGCTAAATTAAAACACAAAATCCTTGAAGTATTTAGTCACTTAAGCGTAAACATTTACAATAAATAAATATAGATTAATCCAAAAGATTGATGTAATTATAAATAGATAAATATGACAACTAATTTAGCAGCAGGTGTTCTAGAGTAGGAGAAAGTCCTTTTCATGATGTGCATATTGCTGTGTAACTGAATCATTAATTGGAATAGTCGTGTTAAAAATAATGTTGTTCAAAGCATGATGTCATTGATTTTGTAAAAAGGAAAAACAAGACAGATGTTCAGCATGAAGCTTTTCTTTACAACGAAGCTAATGCTGCACATGCTGGTTATGGAGCATTTTTCTCCTAAAACCTGGGAAAAGTAAGCAGCTCCAAATGTTGGTCAGAGGAACAGTGTATTTTAAAGAGCTAATAGGAGATGGCTGAGGATAAATGTTCTCAAATTATCTGAAATTTTCTAAAATAGAAACCAGAACTAAACAAATGTACAAGTAAACAGGAAAGTACAATTAAAATATATCAAATAATAGCCAAAAGTACCACTGCTTGGCTCCAGGGTGACCAAAGACCACCTAGAGTTACTATTAGAAAACACCAAGCTTTCAGCAAGCAGCCACCTCTAAAGTCCCAATGTTGAAAAATAAGAAGAACTCAAGAGGATAACATTTACCCAAAAACATATTAAATGCCTTAAGAAGACGTTATGTAACATTTTATGGACAAAGTGAGATGGTTCTTCTGGGTATAGGGGCAGCAGCCACTTTATTGGAAGAGTCCCAAACACTGAATTTAAGCCTCGGTACTCCGTGGTAACTTAGAAATCATCCTATGGAGTTATTAATAATGTTGTTATGTTGAACCTATTTATCACTTTTCATGAATTACTGATCAGTTTACCATTTGAGCTGGTCATGCTGCATTATGTCAAAGAGGAAATGCTGACCCTGAACACACCAATAATTAAACATGATCTTAATTCCAGACAAACAGAATTAATGTTATGAAGTGATCAGCCCAATTCCTGGACAAATATCCAGTTTCTGAAGTAAAACTAAAACCAGAGGAAGTGTGGAATGTGGTCCAAATGTTGTAGGGTGAAATAACCGTTCACAAGTGCCATAAGTTGGACGGCTCCTTTGCAGTACAGATGTAAAGTAGCTCCCCAAAAACATTGGTTATACAAATAAATAGTGTAAAACTCAATGATTCATAGGAAAAACAAATCTTTTTCAGTTTATACATGTTTTGAAGTTGTAAAGAGAAAATGCAGACAATACTACTTTACGCTTTAAATTTTTTCACTTTTTACATTACGCACACATCATTTCTGTTTAAGAATTAAGAATCCTTTATTGTCACAATGTGTTACCATGGTGACATTACCTATGAGAAAGACACCAGCTTACGATGTACAGAAAAAAAAAACTTAAAGAAAAACAAGTAACATGAAAAGCAAGCACCTGCTATGTTATGTTACAGTTATGTTGTAACCTTTAGGGTGATTATGCTTTGAGCTGCATCCATTCATCTTTGTGATCAAATACATCTTTTCAGCCGAACTAAAACAGGCAAAAAAATTTAGGGTAAAATATGGTGAGGAATATGAGTTAATAATTTCAAAGCTATCTGCCAGTGGGATAAAAATCTATTTTGTTAGTCCAGCAACAACATAATTAACTATTAGATGAATATCCATCTAACTTAAGATTAGTTGTAGTATTCCCTTCTACTTACAAAATAAATAGGTTCCAAATTTTAAAAAGGTTTAAATAATTGTATATTTTGTCATGTTTGTATTAAAGTGATAAGCCAATAAGCAGGGGCGGTTCTAGAACAAATTTACCAGGGGGGCCAAGGTGGGGCCAGTGTTTTTTCACAGGGGCACATAACAAAAAAAATTAAAAACAATAAAACGGCAATATTTAACTGTGTAATAATATTAAGTGAGTCACTTGTGGCTCTGGAACTGCAGGTTTCAGACCCCTGATCTAGCAGTTGAAAACTTTGCCCCCTGCTCAATACGGCTAAAGCTAAATGTGAAACATCTTAAGTTTTAAATTCTTTTTGGAGTAAAGCTGTATAGGTAAAAAATAATATTGGTCAAAGTGACCAATCAGTTATGGTTTCTTTGCCATTGCAAATAATTATGAGAAGTTTATTTAACATCATGCTTTTAGTACAGGGGCCATAACAGGGGCCAGGGCCATTTCTACAGGGGCATGGGCCCCTGTTGGCCCCTGTCTAGAACCGCCCCTGCCAATAAGGATGTTCTTGTGTAGAGTAAAAACAGAAGAATATCTGAATGGCCACTGATGAAATCCCAATTTTAAGTGTTATAAAAGATTAATGATGTATAAAATCTGATTACAAAAAATGATGATGGGCAAAAAAATAAAATAAAAAATAATTTATAATTCAATCATAAAACAATGAAATTGTTAAAAGGATTTTGAGCACAAGAAAAGTTTTAAAAAATCCTAGAAAAAACCCTGACAAGTATTTGTGCACTAAATAGTATTTTTACTGCAAACTACATCCCCCTACTACTACTACAATGTAGTACATTTTTATTTAAACTAACACGTTTACAAGTGCTTTAAGTTAAGTTGTAATCAGAAAATCATTTTTCTCTAAAGTCATTTGAATGTCCTGTTTATTACTAACCTGTCAGCTTGGTGTAGGCCTCCATGTCATCTTTAGCTTCGTACAGATTCAACATTTTCCCTCCAGAGGCTCTGATCTTAATATGTTTATATGCTTTCAAAAAGGCATCTGTGATCCTAGAAAAACAAAGACCAGTTTAGTAATTTTTTGATCATCCCACCACAATATCTCATGTTAAAGCATAAACTACAGCTGCTGTGCTGCTGCAGTGTGATGAGTGACTTACATCCACTCTACGGCATTTGTCACTTTGTGCTGGTAGGCTCTTTTGTGCAGACAGAACCTCGTGTAGAACATGTCGTACAGATTGAACACTTCCTGTCGAAAAGTAACATTAAATCTGGTGAACAATCTTCGAAGTGGACACATTTTTTAAAGTCCACAAAAAGTGAAAAATTGAGTAACCAAATCAAACCTTGTCTCTGAAACAGATCTCCGTCCTCCCTTCCACCTCACACACCCTGGCGCATAATATTAAGCGGCGATAGTCAAAGCCGTTCTTTATACCCAAATAATGGCAGTCTCTGAGATATAGCAGAGGAAAATATGTAAAAAGATAAATTATTGTCATTTATGAAGAGTTTGAAAGAGGGAATTGGAACAAAATTCTTGAAACTAAGCTTCACCTGGCAAAATAATCCCACTTATCCACATCGATTTCGTTCCTTTTATTGGCCACGATTTCATAGAGGAAGGACTTGTCCTCATCATGACCTTCGGCGAGCTATATAGAGGTGGGGAAATTTTGTAAAATTTGCTTAACATTTTTACCATACTAAAACTGCAAACTATTATGCGTTATTATTAACACAAATTGTCTGATATAAGTTTCTGATATCATGTTTTCAGTGCAGAAATACAAAAAAAGTTTGGTTCTCTTTTTCTAAAAGCAGTGTTCTAAAATTTAAAGGGCTTTTCTTGTGGAATAAACTAATTAAAATTAATATTTTATTAGACTGAGTTTAATTATCATTGCTTTCACTTTCAATATGAATTCCTCCTTATTAAAAGACAATTTGTTGTTGATACTTCAACAAATATAATCAAAGGTTTAGTACAAATTCTTGCTGCAGTCTAATAAAATTGTGCTATAATGGAGAAAGAGTTACTATGAAAACCAAAGAAAGGTTAGTAGATAGTGTTACTTTGTTACATTTATGAACCAATTAAACCCAATTCTATAGACACATTTTAACAGGACAGATTGGTACCTTGTATTTTTCTTTTGCATATTCTGGTTTGATTAGTTTCTTTATAAAGTCCAGGTTGTTGAGCTGGTCCGGTTTCTTGCCCTGGTCCTTGGGCAGTTCTAGCTTTGGCTTCTTGATCTTCTTCCCTGGATCATCATCTTCTTCATACTCGAGGCCTGCTGCTTTTATGTCAACCTCCAACTTATTGACCTTCACCAGGTGGTCAAACATGTCTAAGGAGGCAGTCTCATGCTACAAGATGCATAAAATCATTTGATATCAAAACAGGGACTGACACATATTAAAAATGAAACTATTAATTAATGAGGATATCTTTAATCAGAATTAATAGAAAATTGTTGTAAATGTGTATTTTTTTACTCATGTTTGGCAGAAAGCAGATCTGTGCTCAGATCCTGCATAATATATATAGGTATAACAACTGCTAGAAGAAGGGAATTCTGCAATTCAATTAAGTTCTGTAGCTGAAATATTTAGTTTACATCTGATTGAGTTGAACCTCAATCAGATATGAACTAAATGTTTCTCTGTTCTTGTCATGTGTAAATCAGTCTAAGGAGCCCTTTCATTCTCACTGAGAATAAAATGGTGATGAATCAGAAGATTAAATCCTAACAAGTCAGGTGTGATGATTCCTAAGGTGGAGACCATCACAAATAAATACTTGCGTAAAAGTGTGCAGATTTGTGAAACGATGGCAGCCTTGGCATTACTGGAGGACATTATCAATGGAAGAATGTAGAGGTTGTGTGTTTTCAGAGGTCCTACTGACTTCCTGCTACATAATGATGATGATATTAGCTTATTGGATCAGATTCCCCCTGCGATAGACTGGCGACCTCTCCAAGGTGTACCATGCCTCTCGCCTGTTGACAGCTGGAGATCGGCACCAGCCCCCTTCGCGACCCCAACAGGGATAAGCGTGTTAGAAAATGGATGGATTGATCAGATTCCCCAGAGCAATTATTTTTGAACTGGTCCCAGTGGGAAACTAGAAGGAACCGTGCGTCACTTGTCGTTTGCAACAATAGTTTTTCAGAGGGAGCTGATCGACAGGCCTATAAGTCATACCTGAGCTCCTCTATATGCTGTTCAGATACAGTCCACTAAACTGTGGCTCTCATTTGCAGCGAGAAGCCGATTTTATCATGTCATAAGAACTATGACTGCACTCATACCACTATAAGAATGCAAAGAGTGAAGGTTGGTGAGAAACAGAAAAAAATGAAGATAATTCTTACCTTCCATTTATCCTCTATTTCATGTACAAATTTCCCATCGTACAAATGTGAAAATGGTCCATGTCCTGAAATGGGAGGAAAACAGTCACTAAGAATTTGTAATTTGTTCCAACTTGATAATAATAGATATTTTAAAGGGTTTATTCTAATCTGGTAACATTATTAGCTGTCAGTGGTGGTTTCTGGTATGGGGCCACATCAGCAGTTGCCAGGAGCAGCATCAGAAAAAGAGGCTACATGAGCACCAGATAAGATAATTTACCTTTCATCGGTGCCCTAAACAAGTTTTATACTGATTTTAGGCAAATGCACTGATATAGGCTACCTTTGCTGCTGAGAATAAGAAGACCACATTGAGTACTATCAGCATGACAGCAATAAATGTTTATTACTCCCAAAACGTTATACTTGATGTAATTTAAATAGTTTAGGAGCAGACATAGGGGTATGCTCATAGTTTAATTTATGCAAGCACTGCCACTGTTGGCTACTTTTTTATGTTCATGTATTTGGCAATGCTGACTGTACCTAAGACATGGGGAAAAAAAGTCTCCAACAATGTAACAGTAAGCCGTTTAAGACTTTGGGAGTAGTTGAGTTTAAAGTTGAAAAAGCTGTTTGTTTAAATACACATTTGTTGAAAACAGGTTTAACATACTGTGATTAAATCTCAATTTGGTTAATTTCCTTTAATTTCCCAGTTTAGAGATTACTTCTAAAAACTAACCATGTAAATATACAAATAGAAAGTCAGAGCAGCTTCTGCATCGTACAATGTAAAATCTTTGTTCTCTAGCATTAAAAAAAAGCACAATTTCTTAATTAGGAATAAAAAGAAGTAAAATAAAACTATATTAACATCAGAATCTGCTTGATTCTGATTTTGAAATATGTTGTTCAGCATTTTCTGTTTAGGCACAACTCACCCAGGTCATGGCAGAGTCCAGCAATCTGCACACAAAGTTTTTCAGCAGGAGTGATTTTGAGTTCTCGCTGGTTCTCCATCAGAGCCTGAACAAGTTCTCCAGCCAAATAAGCAACCCTTTATAATGACAAAAACAACACAACTTAATTTACATACATGATGAATCCAAATTACAGTTTTTGGTCTAATATTGCAACAGATGATCTATAAAGCAAAAGATATAAATATATATTTTACCCAATGCTGTGTTCAAAGCGGCTGTGGGTTGCTCCAGGGTAAACATAAGAAGTCCCTCCAAGCTGCTTTATGTTTCTAAGTCGCTGAAACTGAGGCGTGTCGATGATCTTGACGAGTAGCGGATCCATCTTCACAAGGCCGTGGATGGGATCATTAAACACCTGATATATGAAAAAAAAGGGAAATCAAGAAGGACAAACAGATCCCAAATGACAACGTTAATGGATAAAAATAGGTTTTACTCTCTCTGTGCATTGTTAATCCTTTTTTATGGTTTAATAATCTTTTAAAAAAGCAGAATGCAGGTACACTCACAAAACAAGAGTTTCAAACTAATTAAAACAAAAATAAAAATGTGTGAGAGCAGTTTTTTAAGGTTTTAAATATAAAACAATTTAAAAACCGCAAAGAGTAAAGAAAAAATAGATTTTTGTTCTTTAAAAAAGTAAAAATAAAATCCATTTCCACACATTTTCAGGGCAGTGCTATTTTATTTTACAACCCATTGCATTTCTTTTTATGACATTTCTTTACAACCTTTTTAGTGCTGTTAATTGCAAACAAAGTGCTTTTTAGTTTGTGTTTTCTGTTTACATTATCCTAAAGACAGTCATATATTATCTGTATAACTTTAAAAGTTTGCTTTTAGGGGAGTCACCTTATAGTCACGACGGGAGGTTTTTGTTTTGTCTGCTGTGCTCTGCGGTGCTGCCATTTCTCAAAACTTCCTGATGATCTCCAGGTTCTGCAGGTTCCACCAAGAAGCCTGAAATGAAGAATCACATGATTTTAATAAAAAATATTGTTCAAAACAGTGAAATGAAAATAAAATGAACTTTCTTTGTGAGACTTCGAAACATTTCTTCGAGAAGGACACAGGAAAAAATGTTTCCCTTTTATTTCTTATATTATTTAGAGAAAAACAACAAACATACACTATGATATTCTTTAAGGATCAGCCAAGTATCTTCTGTTTCACAACAGTAGCTGCCTACTTACTGTATCTGTCACTATGGGACTTTATACTGGAAACCCAACCCTCTCTGGGCAGATCACACTTGTAAAAGCAACGCCTCCCACCTATTCGTTGCCTTTTGGATCTTTGATTTGTCATATATTTAAATACTATTTACTATATGTATCATATATTAAGTTTTCTAATAGTCTTTATATCAATGTAGAATGGTCAAATACATACATTACAAATGTAGTATGTATTAAATGCATTAAAGCAGACTGGCTCCCACAGAATACATAATCCACATTTCATGGACAGAGAACATTCCACAGTCAAGAGTTTTCGTTTACAAATACTACTTATCGGGGCTTATTTTTCCTGCAAATGCGGATATGTTATTGTTTATTTTATTGTATTGCAGTACTGCTACTAAATAATAAAAATAAAATTAATTAATTTTCTGGGGTTCCCCTGCCCGCACTGAACCTCTTCTGCCTTTGCTCCTGGTGTTGTAAGTTTGGAGTGGTGGATTATTGTCCATCGGAGGGGTGAGTGGAGAAAGGAGTAGGAGGGTATTCAGGGTGGGTCAGAGTAGACGGATTCGACCTTGGTTACTAAACAGGTTTAGCTTACCTGGTCTAATGTAAGATTAAAATAATGTGCGCATAGGTACCTAAAACAGGCCTTACTTAATTAGATGAACCCTAAATTGTCGATAAAAGCTAAACTTTTGATCTTGTGTGTTAAACCTCTATGAAGCATTCATGTTGATTTGTACTAAAAGTTCCAGCACTGCCCGGTCCCAACACGGGAACCCTTTGGGTCCCACTTTACGAGTTTACTGAAATTGTTCCTCTGTGTTTTGTTCATATTTTCATATAATGGATCATCTTGTTTTGTCTTGATGCTGATGATGCCATCATCAAAAAAAAAAAAAGAGAGGAATGTTATAAGAATTATTATTCTCAATAAAAGTGCTGGAACTATATCACTCCACCGGTCTCCTTCTTCAGTAACTCAGGGAAGTTAGTTATCTGTTCAAAACTCCCATAACAAGGTGTCAAATGGTAGGGGTAGCGAGGAGGACTATAAGACTGAGCCTTGTAAGATTGTCTGAACCTAAGCAGGGAAGATGATGGAAACAGAGAGAGCTGTTTGGCTGTTACACCACCTGAACAGTGAAGGAAATGAGCACATAGGTTTTCTTTTGCTAGAAGTATGGTTGGGCTGTATGGTACCTAACATGTTCCAGCATTATGTGGAAATGAAGCCTTTATACAGGCACTCCATGAGTCAGTAGCTCTAACCAGACTGCCTGTTCCAGAGCCCAGTGTGTTTTCAGGTGACGAACTACAGTTTGTAGAGTGGAGCACCAGTTGTAAAGCTCTTACTGAGAGGCGATGCACCATTCCTGTAGACAGGCTATTTTACTTGCAAAAGTACATTTCAGGTAAGGCTAAATTTACTCTAGAAGGATGTTTGTACCGCAAAGATGAGAAAGCTTATGAACAAGCATGGGATAGGCTGAACGCAAGATGTAGGCATTCATTTGTAGTACAGCGGGCCTTCAGAGAGAAACTTAACAGGTGGCCAAAGACAGGTGGGAAAGAGGATGTTAAGCTGAGAGAGTATAGTGATTTTCTTCAGACATGCAGTCATGCCATGCCTTTTATTAAAGGTCAACAAGTTCTAAGTGATTGTGAGGAGAATCAGAAAATGATGACCAAACTTCCAGATTGGATAACTGGACAAGAGTGAAGACTATCCAAGCTTCCAAGAGTTTTCTTCCTTCGTCTCTAAAGAGGCACTAGGGGGTTGTAATCAAGTGTCATATTTGCATGCTCTCAAGCCACCTGCAGAAAATTTTAGAGAAACAAAATGCACAAAAGCTAACACTTGGGTGACTAATGTAAAGGCCTCGAACGTGCAAGTGAAATCAAAGGACAAGCAAAAGGAAAGCGACTTCCCAGCACGAAATTCAAACATAAGCAAATGTATATGTTGTTGAAAGAACCACAGCATTTACAAAAGTCAAAAGCTAACAGAAATGACTGTAGATGATTAGAAAGAGTACGTGTATAAAAACAAACTGTGTTTTGCATGCTTAAAAAAAGGGCCACATATAAAAGGACTGTATAAAAAGAGCCATGTTTGGTATATGCAAAAAGAGTGATCCAACTTCCTTACATCAGGAAAGTTGTTCTGCAGACAAACCTCCTGCACATAACCCCGTTGATGAAAGCACCCCCTCACTATCCTGCTCGGTGGAGTTAGGTGAGAACTGAAGCATGGCAATGATAGTTCCTGTGTGGATCTTAGTGATGAATGCTCCTGACGAGGAAATGTTGGTATATGCTCCGTTAGTTACACTGAGTACCCACACATTTGTATATCAGGAAGTGTGTGAAATGCTGCAAGTGCCAACAGAGCCAGTCAAACTAAAACTTGCCACTGTGGTCAAAAGAGACTCCATTTTGGAAACAAGTACAAGTACAACAAGTACTCAAGATAAGAGGGTTATTTCAGACACAAGTATTGAGCTCCCACCAGCATACACAAGATATTCCATACTGCTAGAGCTGCTCATTTCCCTACATGTAAAAAATGTAAGATAAAACAAAATGGCCACACCTGGTTAATCTAGCTGAAGAGATGGCCTCACTGATGGACTGTGCAGTTGGACTTTTGATAGGCTATGATTGCTCCAGAGCCTTAGCTCCCAGAGAGGTCATCACTGGTGGTGACAATGAACCTTATGCTGTAAGAACTGATTTGGGTTGAAGCATCGTAGGAGGGGCGCCTCAGGTTGTTAGAGCTAGGAATGTGACTGGTTTATATCACCATGTGTGTTAAAGAAGTTCCTGCATTAACCTCTTCTGCTATTATTAAAGTACTTGAGTCTGATTTTGCTGACACAAAACAAGGTGACAGTAAGACATGCCAAGAGGATATCCAGTTCCTTCAGACTCTCAAGGAACTGGATATCCTTCAGACTCTGTTCCTCAGACTCTGAAGGAACTGACAACTCTGAAGGAACTGGCAACATGCCCTTGTCCTTTAAAGCACACGGCATCCTCACTAAGACTTAGAAAGTAGAGCACGTCACCCCAGTTCTAAAGTCCTTACACTGGCTCCCTGTATCTCAGAGAATAGACTTTAAATGCTTCTGTTAGTCTATAAACCCCTGAATGGCTTAAAACCTAAATACATCACAGACTTGTTATCAGTGTATCAACCATCCAGACAACTCAGGTCGTCTGGCTCCAGCCTGCTCTGCATACCCAGAACCAGAACCAAACACGGAGAAGCAGCATTTGTTTCTATGCTCCACTTCTCTGGAACAAACTTCATAAAAACTGTAAGAGTGCTGAAAGCCTGAGTTCCTTTAAATCAAGATTAAAAACATATTTGTTAAGGATTGCCTTTGAGTGTTCTAGTTAAACTGTTTTTACTGAAACATTATTAGTTTAATTTGTAGTCTAACTGTTTTTAATGTTTGCTTTTAGTTTCTATTTTTCCATGTTCTATTTTGTTTCTACATTTTATTCCTGCTTGCTTTTATTCAGTTCTCCCCCCATGTATTTGAATCATGTAAAGCACTTTGCATTGTCTCTGTACTGAAATGTGCTATACAAATAAATTTGCCTTGCCTTGCCTTACACACAACTCCCAAACAACAAAGCTCTTCACTGTAACCAATTTCCTGTAGAATTTACAGTAAATAACAGACAAAAATGTTGTCAAAAGTGATGTAAAGCTGTTGTCCATTACTGTAACAAATTATTACAGTACATTATTGGATGCTCTTTACAGATTATTGCTATATATAAATTAGTTATGTGTTATTTTATATTACAAACAACCATTAATTCTATTTTTAGTTCACAACATTGTCTTGTATTCCATACAAATTACATGTGTTACCTGGCAACTAAATTTGACAGTAAATAGCTGTGTTTTGATAATACATTTAATTACTGAATGTTTTTATAGTTTATATTTATTTAGCATATTAAGCACTGTGATTGCTGATAATCCTAAATATATCAGCACAACATTAGATTATTTTCTGCTGTTAAATAAAACAAGAGTAAGTGCTGCACAAACAAAACCCTTTTATTAGGATTCAATACAGTGAAATGTATTGAAGTTAAGGTGACTTCAACACATCTACATTTTAAACAACCTCAAATAGGCATACAGACTGAGCAAAACTGTTGCAACCACTTATTGTACAGTAACCTATGATACTGTAATGTGTAATAACACAGTCAACCATGTGTAATATGTAAAAACTTACATATTTTGGAACTACTTTTGATCATGAAATCCAGGGTCCCATTGCCCAATTTGGGACAGGCTCAAAGCCATTCAAAGTCCATTAATTGATCGAGAAGGGCAGAAACATGAGGCCTGACCCCGTTGTTCGTCTTCTCGTTTACATTCCTGTTTCTTGGATCGATCCACTTGATTGTCTTGGCGCCAGATGTTGGGATGATCCCAGTGAAGCATCTGAAGTCACAAAATAAGAGAAAACACACCTATTGAAATACATTGTTTACAAGAGACAGTAGAACCAACAGTAGAATCAACTTGTGGAGATAAGCTCATCTCAGTTCCAGTGCCTCAGTTCCAAATGTGCAAAACTGCAAAAACAATATTTGCTTTGATTGCAGATGTGCAAGGCAAGGCAAGGCATTTTATGAGTATAGCCCATTTTTACAAAGTTTTCTCAAAGGAAGAAATGCTTTACATAGCATCATAACAACATCCTCTGCCCTTAGACCCTCACAATGACTGATGAAAAACTCCTGGAAAACCTTTTACCAGGGAAAAAGGAGGGATCCCTCAACCAGGACAGAGAGAAGTGCAATAAAAGTTGTATACGGACAAAACAGTTTATAAGACGGAAAATATAAATATAAATGTTAGTATAAGCGGATGAAACTGAAGCAGAAAGTGGTTTTGAATTGCAATAAAATGGAAATGCAGAGAGTTAAATAAAAATAACACCGACCAAATGGTATAATGAAAAATTTAACAAAATAATATTCTACTAGCATCACCTTCAAGCACATACTTTTGGATTAATTCCAGTGTGCTTGCCGCCTTGTTTAATAATAATAATAATTGAACTTTATTGATCCCACGGTGCAGAAATTTATTTCTGCATTTAACCCATCCCCTTGGGGAGCAGTGGGCTGCCACTGTGTGGTGCCTGGAGAGCAGTCTGGGGTTAAGGATCTTGCTCAGGGACCCAGAGTGGCAGTCTGGGGGAGTTGAACTCAGAACCTCCAGGACCCAAGGACAATGCTTTAACCACTAGGCCACCACTTGCTGAAAAATCCAAGCCAGCCAGGAGTCAAACCTACAATCTTCTGATCCGTATTCAGATGCTGCTGTGATGTGCAAACGCTGCTGTTTGGTAGACCAGGTTGAAAATGTAGTAGCATGCAAAATTTGCTGCCAGTCCAGCCACAATATTCTAGTGGCCCCATGTATTTGAATCATGTAAAGCACTTTGCATTGTCTCTGTACTGAAATGTGCTATACAAATAAATTTGCCTTGCCTTGCCTTACACACAACTGCTGTTTGGTAGACCAGGTTGAAAATGTAGTAGCATGCAAAATTTGCTGCCAGTCCAGCCACAATATTCTAGTGTGGAATCACAACCACTTGACCCTCAATGCTCAGCATCCAACTTGTTGCTGTGTGAACATCACCTAAGAAAGTAAGAAAGCTCAATACATAAGACAATGCGTATGGTGCAGGAGAGCTCACACAACAGAGAATGGCAGATCTACCGTCCAACCAGATTGAGCCCACACCTCTATTCACTTTTTGTGACATTGACTGCTTTGGCCCCTTTTATACCAAACAAGGTTGCAAAGTATGTAAGTGGTATAGCCTCTTGTTTACATGTCCGAGTTCCAAAGCAATTCATCTAAAGATGTTGGAAGACACGACAATTGATGCCTTTATCAATGCCTTAAGATGCTTTATAGCTCCTAAGGCATTGCTTGGCTGACGTCACTTCCTGTTTGCGGTAAGGCGTATTGTATCACTTCCTGTTTTCACTGCGTGAGCAACGGTTTGTTGCTCCAGATTCTCTCGCTTTTATCTTTAATCTCTTTGCTGTAACATCTGTTTCTAATACATAAGCACTTTTAAAACATTTTCTGTTGCTGCACATCACGCTTGGGAACTCCTCGTGTTTCACGGTTTGCTCTCTTGGCGTGGTACAGCGCCATAGAGATAGAAAGAGTTGCGACACTCTTTGATGTCACCGCCAGGGCAGTCACGTGGTTCGTGTAGACCGCTATAGTTCCAAAACATACGCTGGCTGTCATGTTCTTCTATGGGACAGACAGCTGCGATTGCGTTATTTAACGGTAAATATATATATATATATAAACATACACCCTACTACTCTTTCAGCTGTTATTGCATGATTACATATTTGTTAATGTCATTTTTCCATTTTGAGAGGCAGGGTGACAACAAAAAGCTATATATTACTTAGATACGTTTTACATTTTTTTTTGGGGGGGGGGGGCTTATGTTCATGTTCATATGGACAGGAGAACAGGCTAGAACGGCTCTAACTTAACTTTTCTTTTCCATATCATTCATGTGATGACAGATGTCTCATGATTTTCATTTTTTGGCGACTGGGCTGTTTTATTGATTACTGTGATTTTGCTTATAAATTCTGATTCAGCCATTAGCTTACCTTCGTGGTAGCGTTAGGTCTGCCGTGGTCCATTCAGCATTCGCCTAGCAGCTAGCTCACTTCTGATAAGTGGTCACCCCCAGACCACAACGTGAAACATGATCATGTTAAGACTAAGAATATAATTTTAATATTAAGCCATTCACATATTATCAAAAGCATTATGCTTATCTGTTTGGGTCTATAGGCAAGTGCAGAGCTATTAAGATTTTTCTCTACGTCTCTGGATTAATGCACAGAGTAAGAGTAAGGTTAGCTGCAGAGAGAGTGATAGAGAACAGTGACAGGCAACACTCCCATTGGACTCCGTTGTTGCTTTTTGCTTTTTTGAGAAAGAACAGTCCATTCAGCATTTACACCCACTTTTTCTGATGAGGCACGAGTTGGCCACACAACAATGATAATTTTAATACTAAGCCATGCACAAAGAATCAAATATATTAAATAATAATTCATTAAGCTTGGATGAATGATTCAAATATTGTTTAATAAAAAATACTGAGTGAGACAACAAGATGTGTGTGTATCTAACTGGAAAAACAAGAACAAAGTGAAGGAACAGGGAGGAATATTATAAATACATTTAAAAAAAAATCCTCCACATACATCAGGCTTCAGAGTGCATCAGGGCTGAAAGGAAGGACAACATTAATAATAAAGGTACCTGGCATAAGATAAAAATGAACAGTATGGAACAAAAAAAATGGGAACAAGCATGAATAATATCAACAAACATACGTACAGTATGTGTGAACAAGAACAACAAATGTGTAAACAGGCGTTAAGAACAGGTATCGTAACCATTTTTTTTGGGGGGGGGGGGGGGCGCTCCACTGAAACCTGTGATGGCCACAACAACGATACTGCTGGTCCAGCAAGATCTGTTGAGACAGGGGCACAAATATGTTCATTCAAGCCAGTTCATTCTGGACTGCCTACAAAAATACTTTTTCTTGCATACGTCAGAGGAACTCAGTCCCGACACCTGTGGAGTTCCACTATGCACTACGGGCTGTCACTGTAGGGCAGTTCCTCTCGACAACGCATACTGGCAGTTACCTGGATGATGCATCAGACCACTTGGCGGACTTCTTGGACAACAAGAACAGCAACTGCAGTGCTTCTGAGGTTGTGAGAGTGGAGCAGCTGGTAGATCCATCACCACCTGACCTCACAAAGACCGAGTCTTGTGTCCTCTACCACCTGGAAGGATACATAGCGAAGAGGGTCATCAGCTTCTCGCTCTGTGAGGAATGCCAATGTGCACTTGTTGAAAAAGTAACCAACACAACAAGTGAGAAAGCTGTTTTACTACAGTTAAAGGAATTTAATTGATTTGGGTTGAAGCATCGTAGGAGGGACGCCTCAGGTTGTTAGAGCTAGGAATGTGACTGGTTTATATCACCATGTGTGTTAAAGAAGTTCCTGCATTAACCTCTTCTGCTATTATTAAAGTACTTGAGTCTGATTTTGCTGACACAAAACAAGGTGACAGTAAGACATGCCAAGAGGATATCCAGTTCCTTCAGACTCTCAAGGAACTGGATATCCTTCAGACTCTGTTCCTCAGACTCTGAAGGAACTGACAACTCTGAAGGAACTGGCAACATGCCCTTGTCCTTTAAAGCACACGGCATCCTCACTAAGACTTAGAAAGTAGAGCACGTCACCCCAGTTCTAAAGTCCTTACACTGGCTCCCTGTATCTCAGAGAATAGACTTTAAATGCTTCTGTTAGTCTATAAACCCCTGAATGGCTTAAAACCTAAATACATCACAGACTTGTTATCAGTGTATCAACCATCCAGACAACTCAGGTCGTCTGGCTCCAGCCTGCTCTGCATACCCAGAACCAGAACCAAACACGGAGAAGCAGCATTTGTTTCTATGCTCCACTTCTCTGGAACAAACTTCATAAAAACTGTAAGAGTGCTGAAAGCCTGAGTTCCTTTAAATCAAGATTAAAAACATATTTGTTAAGGATTGCCTTTGAGTGTTCTAGTTAAACTGTTTTTACTGAAACATTATTAGTTTAATTTGTAGTCTAACTGTTTTTAATGTTTGCTTTTAGTTTCTATTTTTCCATGTTCTATTTTGTTTCTACATTTTATTCCTGCTTGCTTTTATTCAGTTCTCCCCCCATGTATTTGAATCATGTAAAGCACTTTGCATTGTCTCTGTAATGAAATGTGCTATACAAATAAATTTGCCTTGCCTTGCCTTACACACAACTCCCAAACAACAAAGCTCTTCACTGTAACCAATTTCCTGTAGAATTTACAGTAAATAACAGGCAAAAATGTTGTCAAAAGTGATGTAAAGCTGTTGTCCATTACTGTAACAAATTATTACAGTACATTATTGGATGCTCTTTACAGATTATTGCTATATATAAATTAGTTATGTGTTATTTTATATTACAAACAACCATTAATTCTATTTTTAGTTCACAACATTGTCTTGTATTCCATACAAATTACATGTGTTACCTGGCAACTAAATTTGACAGTAAATAGCTGTGTTTTGATAATACATTTAATTACTGAATGTTTTTATAGTTTATATTTATTTAGCATATTAAGCACTGTGATTGCTGATAATCCTAAATATATCAGCACAACATTAGATTATTTTCTGCTGTTAAATAAAACAAGAGTAAGTGCTGCACAAACAAAACCCTTTTATTAGGATTCAATACAGTGAAATGTATTGAAGTTAAGGTGACTTCAACACATCTACATTTTAAACAACCTCAAATAGGCATACAGACTGAGCAAAACTGTTGCAACCACTTATTGTACAGTAACCTATGATACTGTAATGTGTAATAACACAGTCAACCATGTGTAATATGTAAAAACTTACATATTTTGGAACTACTTTTGATCATAAAATCCAGGGTCCCATTGCCCAATTTGGGACAGGCTCAAAGCCATTCAAAGTCCATTAATTGTTCGAGAAGGGCAGAAACATGAGGCCTGACCCCGTTGTTCGTCTTCTCGTTTACATTCCTGCTTCTTGGATCGATCCACTTGATTGTCTTGGCGCCAGATGTTGGGATGATCCCAGTGAAGCATCTGAAGTCACAAAATAAGAGAAAACACACCTATTGAAATACATTGTTTACAAGAGACAGTAGAACCAACAGTAGAATCAACTTGTGGAGATAAGCTCATCTCAGTTCCAGTGCCTCAGTTCCAAATGTGCAAAACTGCAAAAACAATATTTGCTTTGATTGCAGATGTGCAAGGCAAGGCAAGGCATTTTATGAGTATAGCCCATTTTTACAAAGTTTTCTCAAAGGAAGAAATGCTTTACATAGCATCATAACAACATCCTCTGCCCTTAGACCCTCACAATGACTGATGAAAAACTCCTGGAAAACCTTTTACCAGGGAAAAAGGAGGGATCCCTCAACCAGGACAGAGAGAAGTGCAATAAAAGTTGTATATGGACAAAACAGCTTATAAGACGGAAAATATAAATATAAATGTTTGTATAAGCGGATGAAACTGAAGCAGAAAGTGGTTTTGAATTGCAATAAAATGGAAATGCAGAGAGTTAAATAAAAATAACACCGACCAAATGGTATAATGAAAAATTTAACAAAATAATATTCTACTAGCATCACCTTCAAGCACAAACTTTTGGATTAATTCCAGTGTGCTTGCCGCCTTGTTTAATAATAATAATAATAATAGTAATTGAACTTTATTGATCCCACGGTGCAGAAATTTATTTCTGCATTTAACCCATCCCCTTGGGGAGCAGTGGGCTGCCACTGTGTGGTGCCTGGAGAGCAGTCTGGGGTTAAGGATCTTGCTCAGGGACCCAGAGTGGCAGTCTGGGGGAGTTGAACTCAGAACCTCCAGGACCCAAGAACAATGCTTTAACCACTAGGCCACCACTTGCTGAAAAATCCAAGCCAGCCAGGAGTCAAACCTACAATCTTCTGATCCGTATTCAGATGCTGCTGTGATGTGCAAACGCTGCTGTTTGGTAGACCAGGTTGAAAATGTAGTAGCATGCAAAATTTGCTGCCAGTCCAGCCACAATATTCTAGTGGCCCCATGTATTTGAATCATGTAAAGCACTTTGCATTGTCTCTGTACTGAAATGTGCTATACAAATAAATTTGCCTTGCCTTGCCTTACACACAACTGCTGTTTGGTAGACCAGGTTGAAAATGTAGTAGCATGCAAAATCTGCTGCCAGTCCAGCCACAATATTCTAGTGTGTAATCACAACCACTTGACCCTCAATGCTCAGCATCCAACTTGTTGCTGTGTGAACATCACCTAAGAAAGTAAGAAAGCTCAATACATAAGACAATGCGTATGGTGCAGGAGAGCTCACACAACAGAGAATGGCAGATCTACCGACCAACCAGATTGAGCCCACACCTCTATTCACTTTTTGTGACATTGACTGCTTTGGCCCCTTTTATACCAAACAAGGTTGCAAAGTATGTAAGTGGTATAGCCTCTTGTTTACATGTCCGAGTTCCAAAGCAATTCATCTAAAGATGTTGGAAGACACGACAACTGATGCCTTTATCAATGCCTTAAGATGCTTTATAGCTCCTAAGGCATTGCTTGGCTGACGTCACTTCCTGTTTGCGGTAAGGCGTATTGTATCACTTCCTGTTTTCACTGCGTGAGCAACGGTTTGTTGCTCCAGATTCTCTCGCTTTTATCTTTAATCTCTTTGCTGTAACATCTGTTTCTAATACATAAGCACTTTTAAAACATTTTCTGTTGCTGCACATCACGCTTGGGAACTCCTCGTGTTTCACGGTTTGCTCTCTTGGCGTGGTACAGCGCCATAGAGATAGAAAGAGTTGCGACACTCTTTGATGTCACCGCCAGGGCAGTCACGTGGTTCGTGTAGACCGCTATAGTTCCAAAACATACGCTGGCTGTCATGTTCTTCTATGGGACAGACAGCTGCGATTGCGTTATTTAACGGTAAATATATATATAAACATACACCCTACTACTTTTTCAGCTGTTATTGCATGATTACATATTTGTTAATGTCATTTTTCCATTTTGAGAGGCAGGGTGACAACAAAAAGCTATATATTACTTAGATACGTTTTACATTTTTTTTTGGGGGGGGGGAGCTTATGTTCATGTTCGTATAGACAGGAGAACAGGCTAGAACGGCTCTAACTTAACTTTTCTTTTCCATATCATTCATGTGATGACAGATGTCTCATGATTTTCATTTTTTGGTGACTGGGCTGTATTATTGATTACTGTGATTTTGCTTATAAATTCCCATTCAGCCATTAGCTTACCTTGGTGGTAGCGCTAGGTCTGCCGTGGTCCATTCAGCATTCGCCTAGCAGCTAGCTCACTTCTGATAAGTGGTCACCCCCAGACCACAACGTGAAACATGATCATGTTAAGACTAAGAATATAATTTTAATATTAAGCCATTCACATATTATCAAAAGCATTATGCTTATCTGTTTGGGTCTATAGGCAAGTGCAGAGCTATTAAGATTTTTCTCTACGTCTCTGGATTAATGCACAGAGTAAGAGTAAGGTTAGCTGCAGAGAGAGTGATGGAGAACAGTGACAGGCAACACTCCCATTGGACTCCGTTGTTGCTTTTTGCTTTTTTGAGAAAGAACAGTCCATTCAGCATTTACACCCACTTTTTCTGATGAGGCACGAGTTGGCCACACAACAATGATAATTTTAATACTAAGCCATGCACAAAGAATCAAATATATTAAATAATAATTCATTAAGCTTGGATGAATGATTCAAATATTGTTTAATAAAAAATACTGAGTGAGACAACAAGATGTGTGTGTATCTAACTGGAAAAACAAGAACAAAGTGAAGGAACAGGGAGGAATATTATAAATACATTTAAAAAAAATCCTCCACATACATCAGGCTTCAGAGTGCATCAGGGCTGAAAGGAAGGACAACATTAATAATAAAGGTACCTGGCATAAGATAAAAATGAACAGTATGGAACAAAAAAAATGGGAACAAGCATGAATAATATCAACAAACATACGTACAGTATGTGTGAACAAGAACAACAAATGTGTAAACAGGCGTTAAGAACAGGTATCGTAACCATTTTTTTTGGGGGGGGGGGGGGCGCCCCACTGAAACCTGTGATGGCCACAACAGCGATACTGCTGGTCCAGCAAGATCTGTTGAGACAGGGGCACAAATATGTTCATTCAAGCCAGTTCATTCTGGACTGCCTACAAAAATACTTTTTCTTGCATACGTCAGAGGAACTCAGTCCCGACACCTGTGGAGTTCCACTATGCACTACGGGCTGTCACTGTAGGGCAGTTCCTCTCGACCACGCATACTGGCAGTTACCTGGATGATGCATCAGACCACTTGGCGGACTTCTTGGACAACAAGAACAGCAACTGCAGTGCTTCTGAGGTTGTGAGAGTGGAGCAGCTGGTAGATCCATCACCACCTGACCTCACAAAGACCGAGTCTTGTGTCCTCTACCACCTGGAAGGATACATAGCGAAGAGGGTCATCAGCTTCTCGCTCTGTGAGGAATGCCAATGTGCACTTGTTGAAAAAGTAACCAACACAACAAGTGAGAAAGCTGTTTTACTACAGTTAAAGGAATTTAAAAGGGGTGCATTATACCGGCCATGCGATGAGCTTTTCACTCTCCTGCAGCACGTGGAGCAGCTCTTCCGTTCCAAGACGAGTGATTTCCTTATGGAATCCTCCAACGTAGTGGAACAGCTGGAAAGAGAGGCCATGAGTCTGGACAGCAACCTTCCCTCATGCCATGAGCTGAAAAAAAAAATCCTTTCAACATATATCAGGCTGAGGTTAAGGATCCATTAAAAGGGCATCGGAGCTGAGAGAAAGGCAAACAGCCGTAATAAGGGGTACCTTGGCAGCAAGAGTCAGACCAAGAAGGCGATTTCCACACAGCAGACCTCCTCACCTAAAGTCATACCATCTAGGCCACTGACGAACACCTTACTGGTTGCCATGGATGTACTCAGCCACTCCATTCCCGGCACACCGTCCGCAGTCTCCACAGCCTCCAGTCTCCTCTTATTCCAGCAGTCAGCAGTCGCCACCAGCAGCCATGGGCAGCACCAGCAGAGGCCAACATTATCAGCAGCCGTCACAAGCAGCAGCCGCCATCACCATCCTTCGCCAACATCAGCCAGCTCAAGCAGTCATCGCCTCCAGCAGCAGCCACCTGCAGCAGCAGTGTTTGGGGAACAAATTAGTCACACTACTGTCTGAGTAATAAACATTTTAAACCTCATTATGGCTTATGATAATTTTTTGTGTGGAATAATTTGTATTCCTACATGCAATCCAACTAAACAGCCCTTTCAAGGGTGCAATTAAACAAACCTTATTTCTACTAGCATCAGATACACAGTACTCAGCTGACTGGCTAACACCGCCAGGTTCAGCAGATACAACCTAAAAAAACGTCCTAGTCAACCTTGATGATCCTAGTAATCTAACATCAATAACTTACTTAATAAAAGATGTCAGAGATTCACTAATGAACTTCGTAATTTCTGGTGTAGTGATACCTTCTTCACAGCTGGCAAAATCGAGATAAAAGTAGCAGGCAATGACTGAAAACCGGTTGTCTACCAAGTTAAGAATATATTTATAAATTGCACTGTGCACATACAAATAAATATAAGCATATGCACCATAGAGGGCCTATTTATATAATATACAGAGTTGACAATTCAAAAGAGGTAGCTATTTAATCAATTTACGCCTGGATATAAGTTAGTGCTACCTTTACAGAGGGCGAAGTCAAGCTAACAAACTAGCAGGCAATCGGTGGTTTACCAAGATAAAACCAGACCTCTCAACTTTTATCAAAAGTTAGGAGTGAGATTATGCTAATTTGGGGGCGGGGCTTGTTTGGGGGCGGGGCTAACCGGACCCTGGAAGAGCCGGTGGAGTCAACTGCATCTCATTTTTATCCCACCAGACAATGAAGTAGACATGTATTACTTTTGTTAAAAAGAGAAAGAGACGTATTAATACTTTATTGTTCAGTTAATGGATTAAGACATAAATAATACACAATTGGTCAAATAATACTGAATAAAATTAAGTAGATTTTAATTATTGACCGAATTATTATACTGTTACACATTCATCTATGGGTTGTTTATCATTGTAAATCTATAACCTGATTGGTGAATCAGGCTGAGTTTCATCAAGCCTTTATGATCCCCTCAGCAGCAACACTGAAGCACACAGAGGTTCCCTCTGCGTCTTTACGCACGATCCTGCTGCTGATGTGTCCCTCCTTTCAGCTCAATGCACTTCTAGACTGTTACAGTTTATAACATTCTCATCACCTTTCACAGTGACAGGTTTCTCAGTCAGTCGCCGCGCTGACCAGACAAATCTCTATTGCTCTCGTCAGTGCGCTCTGACGCCCAGAAAGCACCTGCTCCGAGGGAAAGGAGGGGGGAGAGGAGCAAGCGCGGAGGCACAGAAATACGGTGCATGTAGTTAAAAAATGCAAAATTAATAAAAACGAAACTTATAAACAGACCAAGTAGCGTTTTAAACTGGTTAGCAGAACTGTTTTTATGATCAGCGTGCAGCCATGACTGGTTCTGAATGAACCGGTCATCTCGCAGCAGCTCCGCCCCCCCCCCCCCCCCCCGCCCCCCCTCCTCCTCCTGTGTACGCGGTACAGGACCTTACCGGCTCACTTTCACCACTGTTAAGACTAAAATTATTCATAACTCTGATCACTCTTCCTGCTGCTCTGTTAACACGAACTGCCGCAGGAATTACTGATGGCCACAAGCTGTGAAAGAAGCCGAAACAGCTCAGCAGAAGGCGGAGTTTTGTCGTCCGCAGCCCAGATGGGCTTTGTGATTTTTATGCGTGAGAAATGCCATGTTTGCGTGTGAAATGCCATGTGTTGCGTGTGAGCGTGTGAAGTTAGTGAAATGCGTGTGTCACACGGTCAATGCGTGAGAGTTGAGAGCTATGTAAAACATATATATAATTACGCTGTGTACATACAAATAAAGATCAGTATGTGCATCATAAAGGACCTCTGATAAAATATAGACAGTTGACAGTTCAAAATAGGTAGCTATGTAATCAATTTACCCCTGGATATAACGTTACCTTCACAGAAGGCAAGTCAAGCTAACAAACTAGCAGGCAATCGGTCGTCTACCAAGATATAAAATATATATATAATTACGCTGTGTTCATACAACAAAAGGTCAGTATAAGCATCATAAATGGCCTATGATACAATATAGACAGTTGACAATTCAAAACAGGTAGCTATTTAATCAACTTACCTCAGAAGTTACTCGACAGTCAGCAATGGAAGTGAATGATGTCCAACGCCATAGAATGGCTTTTTGGAACTATGCGAGGCTGCATACCCCGGAAGTAGGCGGCAAACAGCGTACAACGCAGTCCAATGGGAGTGTCGCGACTCTTTTTATCTCTATGGCTCTGGCGTGGTAGAAGGGCGCTAGCCTAGCTTTAGCCTAGCCTAGCTTTAGCTCCACAATGGCTTCCTCTCCTACTATTACTTCAGCTTCTCCGTCTCTGACTAAGTCTCCCCTTATCTCCTGCTCTCTGTGTCAGATGTTTAGCTATTCCTCTGCCTCCTTTAGTGATAATGGTACTTGTAATAAATGTAGTGTTTTTGTAGCTTTGGAGGCGAGGGTGTCAGAATTAGAGTCCCGGCTCCGTGCTATGGAAAGACCAGCTGATAGCCGCCCCTCTGCTAGCGCGGAGCCACATAGACCTAGCATTAGTTCACTTAGTGGTCCTCCAGAAGCACCCGAGCAGCCGGGTAAGCAGGCCGGCTGGGTGACAGTTCGTAGGAAGCATAGCTCTAGATTTCAGCCCCCAGTTCACCACCAACCCATCTGCATTTCTAACAAATTTTCCCCACTCAGCGACACACCCGCTGAGAAGCCGGCCCTGATTATTGGGAGCTCAATAGTCAGAAACGTGGCACTAAAGACACCAGGGACCATAGTTAAATGCCTGCCAGGGGCCAGAACGGGCGACATAGAAACTTACCTAAAACTGCTGGCTAAGGGATAAGCGTAAATACAGTAAGATTGTTATTCACGCTGGCGGTAATGACACCCGGTCACGCCGATCGGAGGTCACTAAAGTTGGTGTTGCTTCGGTGTGTGAGTTTGCTAAAGCAATGTCGGACTCCGTAATTTTCTCTGGTCCCCTGCCTGATCTGACCAGTGATGACATGTTTAGCCGCATGTCATCATTCAACCGCTGGTTGTCTAGGTGGTGTCCTGAAAACGACGTGGGCTACATTGATAACTGGAGAACTTTCTGGGGAAAACCTGGTCTGATCCGGAGAGACGGCATCCATCCTACTTTGGATGGTGCTGCTCTTCTTTCTAGAAATCTGGCCGGATTTATTAGTTCTCCTAAATGCTGACAACCCAGGTGTAGGAGCCATTTATAGTTGTTGGTGTTTAGGTATGGTTTGTTTCTGGTTTATTTGTTTTGGGTGGCGGTGTTTTGTTTAGGTTGACACACTGACCTATATTCTGCTCTACCACTGGTGGCGGTGTGGAGGGGAAGGCTTTATAGGTGCGACGTGAGAGGGCAGAAAGGATTTGGGTGACGGGAGGTCATACGGTTTTTACCGCTTTCTTTGGCACACAATAGCCTGCGTCCACTGGTTACATTCTGTTATATCCACACTCTCCATAATTACCTGTCCATCTCACTTGTAAAGACCGCCATGCACTCAGCTTGTTTGTTCATATACAAACTGACTTCAATAAATGGGAACGCCCATACCTTATCTCCTGGTTTTAACATCATTTTGTAAGCGCGTTAAATTCCAGATTCCCCGCACCCAGAAGCGACAAAAAGGTGGTTGATAGTCGCTACACAAAGTAAAAACCGCGACCTTTTTGGATGAAGAGGACAACTCACCTGGAAAAGTTGGGCGCACGTCATGTCGCACCGTCCTAGCTCACCTGCATAACAAAGGAAGGAGCTATCCAGCCATCCAACGCTGTCATCTTAAGTAAGATCAATCAAATAAGGTATGAGGCACGACTACCATCAAGACGTCTCTGGTGAGTGCAGTCATCCTTATTAAATATAAAGCAGGGCGTGTTGGATTTGATTTTGATGCGCAACGGCGTTGGGCCGTCTTCTGGAGTTGATGCTAGCCTGCTCGTTACGGCTAAGGACTATGTGATGGCTTTCATTCATTCATGTTTCAAAGTGTGAATATCCAACAGCCGCTTATGTGAATGCGCTGGTGTTCTGCAGTTTGGAGCGTTTCTGGCAACGTAAAGAAGCAGCAACGCAGCACGTTACTGTCTTTATTAAGCCACAGTGGAAAATGAGTGATAATAATGTTGAAACTGAGCCTATGGGCACACAAGCTGAAAAAAGACAAAGGAAACTTTCGCTAAAGGGCACCGTATTTGCTTTGGAAAAGGTGCAAAAGGAAAGAAGTGAAGTGTTTAAAAATGCAAGCAAAATAAAGTCGAAAATAACAGCGCTGTGGTTGTCAAATAAAAATGTTTCTGAGGTTAAACAATATATACAAAAGTTCCATACGCTGTGTGAAAAGGCATCATCTCTCCACGATACCTTGTTAAATGATTTTAATTTGCCCGAGGACGAGCAACAAAGACAAAATGCCTGGTTTCAGGAGAAAGAAGACGCAAATAATGAGTTTGTGAATAAAGTGAACATCTGGTTGAAAGAAAATGAGAAGGTGTGTAATGAACTTGATGCTGCTAACATTCAAGTGGAGAACTGTTGTGGTGTGGTCGAAGATAACGTAAACCCTGAGGATAGTGCTTCCAACGTTTCAAGTAAGCGTTCTAAGCGCAGTCGTGCGTCCAGCACATCCTCTGCTCGTAAACGAGCCCTGGCTGATCAAGCAGCTTTACTGGCAAAGGCAGAGGCTTTGAAAAGGAAACACGAATTGGAGGAATTAGAGCAGAGACACAGACTGGAAGCTGACAAGATAAGAAAGCAAAAGGAACAAGTGGAACTGGATGCGCAATTAGCTGCTGCAGCAGCACGCCTTTCTGTGTTGGAAAGCAGTAGCGTTGGAGGAAAATCTAAATCGATGTCCGATGGGATGAACTCTTATGTCAGTAAGGGACTTAAAGAGCAAAGACGCGCTGAATTCAACCCACAGGCGACAGAATTTGTGCCCAATACTGCCACATACACTCCGCTGGGTTTTACAGCAACTGCTCCCTCTGCGCCAGCTGTGAGGAAAAAAGTTTATAGCAGTACAAAGTCAGAAGAGCAGCCGCACTACCCGAAACAACCACTGTATGGCGCTGTTAGACCAGATTCAAAGTTGGATGGATTACCTTCTGTAAACGTCAACCCCAAACTAAACACTTGTCCCTTTCAACCATCAGATCTACAATTACAAGTAACACACAAGGCACAAATGCAACAACAATTAAATAATCCATCAATTCCAAATGATAACGTAATCTGTACCATTATGCAAAAACAGAATGAAATCACATCAATGCTTGTTCAGCAACAGTTATCAGCTACTCTTCCTCAGCGTGAGATCCCAGTTTTCGATGGCAATCCTTTGGAGTGCACGTCTTTCCTAAGAGCTTTTGAACATTGTGTGGAAGAAAGGACAAACAACTATCAGGATTGTCTGTACTTTTTAGAGCAATATACCAGAGGGCAGCCAAGGGAGCTGGTCAGGAGCTGCATGCACATGTCATCACAGCAGGGCTACCAGCGAGCAAAGGAACTTATAATGGAGCATTTTGGAAACGAACATCACATTGCTTCTGCGTACATGGAGAAGGTGTTTGCCTGGCCAGTCATAAAATCTGAGGATGTTGAAGCATTGCAGGAATTCGCCTTGTTCTTACGTGGCTGCTGTAATGCCATGTTAGAAATACAGTACATGGAGGAGTTGAACGTTCTATCTCATATGAGACAAGTAATCATGAAGTTGCCCTATAAACTCCGTGAAAGATGGAGAATAACAGCTTGTAAACTACAAGAGCGGCAAGGCTTCCGAGCCACATTTAATGATTTGGTCAACTTTCTCGAACAACAAGTAAAGATCCTGTCCCATCCACTGTTTGGAGACATCTCTGACACCAAGCCAAGCCCTGTGATGGGAGGACCATTTAAGACTAAATCTTTACTAAAGGCCAACATCAAAGGCAGCAGCTTTGTAACCTCACTTTCAGCACCGGATAGTGCCTCTGCACCAACATTTTACAAGCAGCCAATTGTCCCAAACAATCCTCCTTCATTCTCCTGTCTTTACTGCGAACAGCCTCATCTAATATCAAAGTGTCAAGAACTGCAAAGAATTTCTCATAAGGAGAAAATTGAATTCCTGAGAGGGAAAGGAGTATGTTTTGGATGCTTGAAAGTTGGCCACATCAGTAAGGAGTGTAAGAGTCGGCTCACCTGCGACAAATGCTATCTAAAACACCCCACTATTCTGCATTTAGACAATGAAGAACCATCAGTAAGTAGTGCGTTTGTGTCTCACCAGGTTGGTGCTTGTACTGGGGCCGGGAACCATGACTGTACTTTGTCTATTGTTCCAGTTAAGGTTAGGTCTAAGAGAGGAGATACGGTGCTGCAGACTTATGCCTTCTTAGATCCTGGGAGTACAGCCACTTTCATCACCAGTGGGCTCATGAACCATCTAAACCTACAGAGTAAAAGGACTACCATTCTGCTGTGCACTATGGGTCAAGAAAAATTGGTGCCTAGCCACTGTGTTTCTGGACTGGAGATTTCTGAACTGGAAGAAAACAACTTCATAGAGCTTCCAGAGGTCTACACCCAAGAAACCATTCCTGTTTCAAAGACCAACATTCCCCGTCAGCAAGATGTTGAGAAATGGGAATATTTAAAAAATATTAAGATCACAGAATTGGATGCTGATGTTGGCCTGTTGATTGGGACAAACGTGCCAAAGCTCCTGGAGCCATGGGAGATTATAAACAGCAAAGGTGATGGACCCTACGCCGTGAGAACCCTATTAGGTTGGGTCATAAACGGACCTTTAAGGAGTGGAAATGGTGGTCAGAAAGGCTGTCCTACTGTTTACACTAATCGGATTTCCATTGTCAAATTGGAGGAGCTGTTGGTGTCTCAATACAATATGGAGTTCAGTGAGAGGACACTGCAAGAGGAGCATGAACTGTCGATTGAGGACAAGAAGTTCATGGAAATATTGGAGCAATCAGCTTGTATCCAAGATGGACATTACTGCTTGGATTTGCCCTTTAATAAGGATGACACAGTCATGCCCAATAACCGATGTATTGTGGAGCAACGCATTCAAAGTCTCAAAAGAAAATTTGACAGGAACAAGGCCTATAAGGAAGAATATACAGCATTTGTTACCAACCTAATTGACAAAGGCTATGCTGAGGTTGTTCCTCATGACCAGCTGAAACCTAAGGATGGAGGTGTGTGGTATCTGCCCCATCACGGAGTTTACCACCCAAAGAAGAGGACGTTGCGAGTGGTGTTTGATTGTGGAGCAAGCTATAAAGGCACCTCGTTGAATAGCCAGCTGCTACAGGGGCCGGATTTCACCAATTCCCTGTTTGGTGTGCTCACCCGATTCCGAGAGGAGAACATTGCATTGATGACAGACATCCAGGCTATGTTTCATCAGGTGAAGGTGTCAGAGAAACATGTGGATTTTCTCCGCTTCTTGTGGTGGCCATTAGGAGATACATCAATCAAACCAATCGAATACAGGATGAAAGTGCATATCTTTGGAGCTGTCTCATCACCAAGCTGTGCCAATTATGCTCTAAGAAAGACAGCAGCAGATAATATCAACAGCTACAACAAGCATGTGACTGACACCATTTACAAAAATTTTTATGTTGACGACTGTTTGAAGTCTGTGGCCACAGAGCAAGAGGCAGTACAGTTGGTGGTGCACCTCACTGATTTGTGCTCAAAGGGAGGATTTCAGCTGTTGAAATGGACAAGCAACAGCCGAGTAGTGTTGTCAACCATTCCGGAGGAAAAGCGCTCCAAACCAACAAGACAACTTCACCTGGAACGAGACAGACTGCCTTTGGAGAAAGCACTGGGCCTCAGCTGGAGTGCAGAGAGTGATACATTTAGCTTTGAACTTGCTGTGGAAAAAAGGCCTCACACTAGGCGTGGCATTCTCTCAATGGTCAGTTCAATCTATGACCCTCTTGGCTTCTTGGCACCTTACACTTTGCTACCTAAGTTGTTGTTACAGGAAGCATGCAGACAAAATCTGTCTTGGGATGACCCTATTCCCCAGTCTATGTCACGGTTTTGGTCATCATGGTATCAGGACCTGGAGAAAATAGCAGGGTTTAAAGTGAGGCGTTGCATCAAGCCAAATAGTTTTAAAGGACATCTACTAGTCCAGTTGCATCATTTTGCAGATGGTAGTGACCATGGATATGGGACAGTGTCTTATTTGAGGGTACAAGATGAAGGAGGAAATGTGCATTTGGCATTCATGCTTGGAAAGGCTAGAGTAGCTCCATTAAAGCAGACAACAATTCCCCGCCTTGAACTAACTGCCGCTGTTTTGGCCGTCAAGGTGGACAGAATGTTGAAAAGGGAGCTCTGTATCCAGCTGAATAGCTCATGCTTCTGGACAGACAGTCAGACTGTGTTGAGATACATCAGTAATGATACCAAACGATTTCACACCTTCGTTGCAAATAGAGTGGCTGCAATAAGAGAGGCTACCAATGTGTTTCAGTGGAGGTACATCAGCTCTAAGTCCAATCCAGCAGATGAGGCCTCCAGAGGTCTTTCTGCAGACAGCTTTATGTCATGCAAGAGATGGATAAATGGCCCGGATTTCCTCCGAAGGCCCGAGCAGGAGTGGCCAGAGCCCTTTGAACCCCAGCCTGTTTGTTCTGAGGACCCAGAGGTGAAAAGGGATATTCTGATAAATGCCATTGACATACAGCCACATGATGCTACTACTAAGTTTGTCCATTATTTTTCAAGCTGGGCCAAACTTAAGATTTCAGTTGCTTGGTTGCTCAAATTAAAGGATATTCTGCTCAGCATGAGTACGAAGAGGAAAGAGTTGATGGCAATGGGTCCCTCTGTTGACGCTTCTATAGCTCCTAGGAGGATAGAAGAGGAGATGAGAAAAAACAGAGCTGCCATTTGTAAACAAGTTCTTACAGTAAAGGACATCTCTAAGGCAGAGGTTGCCATCGTCTGTTACAGCCAGCATGCCAGCTTCAAAGAGGAAATTAAAGATCTGCAACGTGGAGCATCTGTTGTCAAGAACACAAGTGACATTTACAGGCTCGATCCAGTACTACATCAAGGTTTATTGAGAGTGGGGGGTAGGCTTAGTCGCTCAGTCCTACCTGAGGAACAGAAACATCCTTTGATCCTCTCTAAAGACCAGCATGTATCCAAACTAATTCTGAGAGACCTGCACCAGCAGCTTGGTCATGCAGGTAGAAATCATATGCTGTCAGCTCTCAGAGAAAGATACTGGATTACTTGCGCCAACTCAGCTTGCAGAAAGATATTATCCGAATGTGTTGTATGTAGACGCCACAGAGGACAACCAGCAGAGCAGAAAATGGCTGATATGCCACAGGAACGAGTCTGTCCAGAATTCCCACCATTTACTAATGTAGGTGTGGACTATTTTGGGCCCATTGAGGTCAAGAGAGGGCGCGTTATGGTTAAAAGATACGGTGTTATCTTTACATGCATGGCCAGCCGAGCCATACATCTGGAGGTGGCTCATTCGCTAACAACTGACTCCTGCATCAATGCCATCAGGCGTTTTGTATGTCGCAGAGGTCCAGTACGTCAAATGAGATCGGATAATGGCACAAATTTTATTGGTGCAGAGCGTGAATTAAGGGAGGCTTTGGCAGCTATAGATCATACAAAAATCCACCAAGCCCTGTTGTTAAAAGAGATTGACTGGATTTTTAACACACCTGCTGCATCCCATCATGGAGGAGTGTGGGAACGGCTCATCAGAATGGTCAAAAGGGTGTTACTTTCTGTTCTTCACCAGCAGACCTTGGATGACGAAAGTTTTCAAACCATTTTATGTGAAGTGGAAGCTATCCTTAATGATCGCCCCATTACAAAGGTTTCGGATGATGTAAATGATTTGGAAGCTCTAACTCCAAATCATATTCTGCTGCTCAAAGGAAACCCTACTGTTGCTCCTGGTGCTTTTCAAGAAAGTGATGTTTACCTCAGGAAACGTTGGAGGCAAGTGCAGTACCTCTCCGACCTGTTCTGGAAAAGATGGACAAAGGAATACTTACCTTTGCTGCAGGAAAGACAGAAATGGTCCAGACCTCGGAGAAGTTTTGCTGTTGACGATATCGTGGTGGTTGTGGATCGTTCTGCTCCTCGTGGTTCTTGGATCCTCGGAAGGGTTACAAATACTTACCCAGATAAACATGGACTTGTGCGTGCTGTACAGCTGAAGACACAAACAGGACAACTGGAAAGACCCATCTCCAAAATATTTCTTCTTCAAGAAGCCATTTGACTCTGTATTAAAAAAAAAAGGAAAAAAAAAAAAAAAAAAAAAAAGGAAAATGCTTGGGCCTACATATTTCTGGGGCTCCTGTTTTGATGTTTGTTGAATTGTGCTGTCTACACAATTGGGGCCGGTGTGTAGGAGCCATTTATAGTTGTTGGTGTTTAGGTATGGTTTGTTTCTGGTTTATTTGTTTTGGGTGGCGGTGTTTTGTTTAGGTTGACACACTGACCTATATTCTGCTCTACCACTGGTGGCGGTGTGGAGGGGAAGGCTTTATAGGTGCGACGTGAGAGGGCAGAAAGGATTTGGGTGACGGGAGGTCATACGGTTTTTACCGCTTTCTTTGGCACACAATAGCCTGCGTCCACTGGTTACATTCTGTTATATCCACACTCTCCATAATTACCTGTCCATCTCACTTGTAAAGACCGCCATGCACTCAGCTTGTTTGTTCATATACAAACTGACTTCAATAAATGGGAACGCCCATACCTTATCTCCTGGTTTTAACATCATTTTGTAAGCGCGTTAAATTCCAGATTCCCCGCACCCAGAAGCGACAAAAAGGTGGTTGATAGTCGCTACACCAGGGTCCAGACCAGGAAGCAGAGCCGTAGTTTAACACACCTCTCTGCAGCTTCTGTACTGTTACCCATCCATTATCCTATTGAGACGGTGTCTTTCCCACGGCCAAAACTTAACAGATCAAAAACTTATCTAAAAGGAACAAATCATAAAAACCTAATAAAAATCAATACGGTTCACCTTGAACCTAAAAATAAAACAATTAAATGTGGTCTATTAAATATAAGGTCTCTCCCTCCAAAGACTTTGTTAGTTAACGAATTGATTTCTGATAAACAGATTGATTTGTTTTGTCTCACAGAAACCTGGCTACAAGAGGAATACGTTAGTATAAATGAGTCAACTCCCTCCAATTATTCAAATTTCCACATTCCCAGATCTGTGGGAAGAGGAGGAGGAGTGGCAACCATCTTTCAGTCTGATTTATTAATTAGTCCCAGGCCAATTAATAACTACAGTTCTTTTGAACATTTAACCCTCAGTTTCCCTCATCCAAACTGCAAAGCAATAAAACCTCTTCTGTTTGTTGTTTTGTATCGTCCACCAGGCCCTTACACTCAGTTTTTGGATGAGTTGTCAGATTTCTTATCTGATTTGGTGTTAAATACTGATAAGGTTATTATAGTGGGTGATTTTAACATCCATGTTGACACAGAATGTGATAACCTTAGTGTAGCCTTTAAAACTATCCTAGATTCAATTGGTTTTGCTCAAAATGTGCATAAACCGACGCACTCTTGGCTCCATACTTTAGACCTTGTGCTGACATATGGCATTGATTGTGAAGAATTAACAGTATTTCCTCACAACCCTGTCCTATTTGATCATTTTTTAATAACATTTGAGTTTAATCTAACTGAGTTCTCCACCCCCAAAAGAGGGTTTCATTATAGTAGATCTTTATCGGATAACGCTGTATCAAAACTTAAAGAGTCTGTCCCCTTTTTAATATCCTCTGTATTGCAGAAATGCCCTGTAGATGGCAGCAATGTTGTTTCTTCCAATTCACAAATAGATGTCTTTGTAAACGGTATGACTTCGTCATTGCGTTCTGCATTAGACAATGTAGCTCCCTTGAAAAAGAAGGTGATTATTCACAGGAAGCTGGCTCCTTGGTTTATTTCAAAGCTGCGTTCCTTGAAGCACAATGTTAGGAAATTGGAGAGAAAATGGCGCTCTACACACCAAGAGGAATCCTACCTAATCTGGAGGGACAGTCTATTGTTGTATAACAAGACCCTTCGCAGAGTTAGAGCAGCATATTTTTCATCATTAATTGAGGAGAATAAGAATAATCCTAGATTTCTCTTCAGTACAGTTGCCAAACTTACCCCGAGCCACAGCTCTGTTGATCCATCCATTCCCTTAGCTCTTAGCAGTAATGATTTTATGGGATTCTTCATAAATAAAATTGATTCCATTAAAAATAAAATAATTGGCATCTTCCCAAACATGATTACCTCGTCCTCAGTAAGTGAGGCAGCATTGGAGGAATCCTTAGAACCTGCGCAGTGTCTGAACTGTTTAAAAGCAGTAGAGCTTTCTGAGCTATCTAAAATTTTAGCTTCATCTAAACCTTCTACCTGTATGTTAGACCCAATCCCAACCAAGTTGTTTAAGGAGGTATTCCCACTGATCAGTGGTCCTATTTTAGACATGATTAATCTATCCTTGGTAAATGGATATGTACCACAGGCTTTTAAAGTAGCTGTTATTAAACCTTTACTTAAGAAACCTTCTCTTGATCAAGATGAGTTAGTAAATTACAGACCTATATCTAATCTTCTTTTCTTATCTAAAATTCTTGAGAAAGTAGTTGCTAATCAACTATGTCAACATTTACAAAGTAATGACCTACTTGAGGAGTTTCAGTCAGGCTTTAGAGCTCATCATAGCACTGAAACAGCTCTGGTGAAGGTCACCAATGATATTCTCATGGCCTCAGATAATGGACTTGCGTCTATACTTGTCCTGTTAGATCTCAGTGCTGCATTTGATACAGTTGATCACAATATTCTCCTACAAAGACTTGAGCATACTGTAGGGATTAAGGGAAAAGCATTAGGCTGGTTTAAATCGTATCTGTCGGACAGATTCCAGTTTGTCCATGTTAATAATAAATCTTCCTCAAACTCTAGGGTCACTTGTGGAGTACCACAGGGTTCAGTCCTTGGACCAATTCTATTTACTATATATATGCTTCCGATAGGCAAAATTATCAGACAGCATGGGATTAATTTCCACTGTTATGCTGATGACACTCAGCTATATTTATCCATAAATCCTGATGAATCCAATCAGTTACTTCGACTGCAGTCATGTCTTGATGACATCAAAAGCTGGATGACTTTAAATTTCCTGCATTTAAATTCTGACAAGACAGAAGTTGTAATCTTTGGGCCAGAGTCTTCAAAAAATAAAGTTCTTAATCAATCACTTAATCTGGATGGCATTAACTTGGCCTCTGGTAATAAAGTTAAAAATCTTGGTGTTGTTTTCGACCAAGACATGTCATTTAAATCCCATATTAAACAGGTTTCCAGAGTTTCCTTTTTTCACCTCCGGAATATCGCCAAAATTAGAAACATTCTGTCCAGGGGTGATGCTGAAAAACTAGTCCATGCATTTGTTACTTCAAGGCTGGACTATTGTAATTCTTTACTAGAGGAAGTCCACAAAATGCAGTTCGAAGTCTTCAGCTGATCCAAAATGCTGCGGCAAGAGTTCTGATGAAAATCAACAAGAAGGATCATATGTCTCCAATTTTAGCTTCCCTTCATTGGCTTCCTGTTAAATCAAGAATAGAATTTAAAATTCTCCTTCTAACGTATAAAGCCCTTAATAATCAAGCTCCATCATATATCAGAGCTCTGATTACCCCGTATGTTCCTAACAGAGCACTTCGCTCTCAGACTGCAGGTCTGCTGGTGGTTCCTAGAGTGTCTAAAAGTAGAATGGGAGGCAGATCCTTCAGCTATCAGGCTCCTCTCCTGTGGAACCAACTCCCAGTTTTGGTCCGTGAGGCAGACACCCTATCTATTTTTAAGACTAATCTTAAAACTTTCCTTTTTGACAAAGCTTATAGTTAGAGTGGCTCATGTTATCCTGAGCTATCTCTATAGTTGTGCTGTGATAGGCCTAGGCTGCTGGAGGACATCAGGGTCTAATTTTCTCACTCTACTGATTTCTACTGTCCTTCAGTCTACTGTTCTCCAGTTTTGCATTGTATTACATTGAAATGACTGTTGTCATTTCAGCTTTCAACTTTTTGCTCTCTCTCTTTTTCTTCATAGTAGGTACACCTGGTCTGGCGTTCTGTTAACTGTGACATCATCCAGAGAAGACGGCTCACCCGCTACTACCATCTAATGTAGAACAGATTACTAGATCAATGTGTGCTTCTGTGCTTTTTTGTCTCTCTTGTTGTGTCTCTGCTCTGTCTTCTGTAACCACAGTCGGTCGAGGCAGATGACCGTTCATACTGAGCCCGGTTCTGCCGGAGGTTTTCCTTCCCGTTAATGGGGGGTTTTTCTTCCCACTGTCGCTTCATGCTTGCTCAGTATGAGGGATTGCAGCAAAGCCATGTACAATGCAGACGACTCTCCCTGTGGCTCTACGGTTCCCCAGGAGTGAATGCTGCTTATCGGGACTTTGATGCAATCAACTGGTTTCCTTATATAGGACATTTTTGACGAATCTGTATAATCTGACCCAATCTGTATAATATGATTGAACTTGATTTTGTAAAGTGCCTTGAGATGACATGTTTCATGATTTGGCGCTATATAAATAAAATTTAATTTAATTAAATTGAGCTCTTTGTGGACTCAGACAGATAAGATCAGACCAAGGAACTAACTTCATTGTAGCAAACAACGAACTGACAAAATCTCTTAATGAAATGGACAAAGGCCGAGTCAAATCTTACCTGAGAGGAAAACAATGTGACTTCCTTATGAACGCACCAAGCTCAAGTCATACAGGAGGTGCATGGGAGCGTCAAATCAGAACAATAAGGAGTGTGCTGAGTAAGGTTCTTGTCCAAAGTGGCCGAAGACTGGATGATGCATCCTTGAGAACCTCTCTTTATGAGGCAATGTACAGTGTAAACAGCCGCCCTGCAATGATTACTGCTGGTGACCCAGGTATTCAGGCGGACACGGAGTTACATATTTATAAAAGGTTTATTGAGAGGTTGAATAGGTGAGACAGATGAGCAGGACCGGACTTGATCAGATGGGTAATGGCCGCAGATGTTGGCAGGGAGGGATGAGCAGGAGACCATATGATGCAGGAAGGGAGAGACCAGACCAAGTGATGTAGGTCGGAAAACCACCAGAGCAGGCAGCGCAAACGGCTGGGACTCACGGGAAAGCAGTCAGAACTGCAGCATGAAGACACAGGCAGCTTTAACTGGAGAGTCCAGCTGGAAAGGAACACAGGATCTGGCACATCAAAACTGGAATACAAGACACAATGATGAGACGAGAGAAGTGACATTTTGGCAGGGGTGAGTTGGCAGAGGCAGGTATAAATAAGCAGGTGAACAGGTGACTAGAGTTGAATATAATTACTGGCATCAGGTGGATCTGATATGGGCTAATTGACTGGGACAGAGCTGACAGGATAGTGGCAGGAGGCTGAGAAGTGACAGGCTGAAGGAAAGTCCAAAGCAAAAACAAAAACCCAATCATAACACGCCTACTTACTGTTGATAGCATGAGTGATCCCACAAGCTTAACCGCACCTAACCATATCCTCACCATGAAATCTTCTGTACCACTTCCCCCACCTGGTAACTTTGTCAGGGAAGATGCGTATGCCAAAAAACGCTGGAGAAGAGTCCAATACCTGTCCGAGCAATTTTGGAGCAGGTGGAGAAATTAATATTTGGCTAACATAACACTGAGATAGCTCTGGCATGCCCATCCATCCATCCATCCATCCATCCATCCATCCATCCATCCATCCATCCATCCATCCATCCATCCATCCATCCATCCATCCATTGTCTTCCGCTTATCCGGGGTCGGGTCGCAGGGGTAGCAGCTTCAGTAGGCAGGCCCAGACGTCCCTCTCCCCAGCAACTTGGGCCAGCTCCTCCGGTTTGTGGCATGCTCTGGCATGCCACAAACCACAATATTAGAGTTCGTAACATAGGCTTTTTTGGCCTGTGGGACTCCGGAAGCAGCTGATGTGTACCGGCAGTCGAAGCGGCAGGCGGCTCAGCTGCTCGCCGAGGCAAAAACTTGGGCATGGGAAGAGTTCGGAGAGGCCATGGAGAAAGACTTCCGTACGGCTTCGAAGCGATTCTGGTCCACTATCCGGCGTCTCAGGAGGGGGAAGCAGTGCAGTACCAACACTGTTTACAGTGGGGGTGGTCTGCTGCTGACCTCGACTCGGGACGTCGTGTTTCGGTGGCCGGAATACTTAGAAGACCTCCTTAATCCCACCAACATGTCTTCCATTGCGGAAGCAGAGCCTGAGGACTCTGGGTCGGGTTCTCCCATCTCTGGTGCTGAGGTTGCCGAGGTTGTTAAAAAGCTCCTCGGTGGCAAGGCCCCGGGGGTGGATGAGATTCGCCATGAGTACCTTAAGGCTCTGGATGTTGTGGGGCTGTGTTGGTTAACGCGGCTCTGCAGCATTGCGTGGACATCGGGGGCAGTTCCCCTGGATTGGCAGACTGGGGTGGTGGTCCCCCTATTTAAAAAGGGGGACCGGAGGGTGTGTTCCAACTAAAGAGGAATCACACTCTTAAGCCTCCCTGGTAAGGTCTATTCAGGGGTTCTGGAAAGGAGGGTCCGTCGGATAGTTGAATCTTGGATTCAGGAAGAGCAGTGTGGTTTTAGTCCTGGCCGTGGAACACTGGACCAGTTCTACACCCTCAGCAGGATTCTGGAGGGGGCGTGGGAGTTTGCCCAACCAGTCTACATGTGCTTTGTGGATCTGGAGAGGGCATTCGACCGTGTCCCCCGAGGGATCCTGTGGGGGGTACTCCGGGACTATGGAGTACCGGACCCTTTAATAAGGGCTGTCAGGTCTCTGTACAACCGGTGTCAGAGTCTGGTCTGCATTGTTTCCAGTGACAGTTGGACTCCGCCAAGGTTGCCCTTTGTCAGCGAATCTGTTCATAACTTTTATGGACAGAATTTCTAGGCGCAGCCAAGGTGTTGAGGGGATCCGTTTTGGTGGCCTTAGGATTGCGTCTCTGCTATTCACGGATGACGTGGTCCTATTGGCTTCATCAGGGCGTGATCTACAGTTCTCACTGGAGCGTTTCGCAGCCGAGTGCGAAGCGGCTGGGATGAAAATCAGTGCCTCCAAATCCAAGACCATGGTCTTGAACCGGAAAAGGGTAGAGTGCCTTCTCCGGGTTGGGGAGGATGTGCTGCCCCTAGTCGAGGAGTTCAAGTATCTTGGGGTCTTGTTCACGAATGAGGGGAAGATGGAGCGGGAGATCGACAGGTGGATTGGTGCAGCGTCCGCTGTGAAGCGGGCGCTGTACCGATCCGTTGTGGTGAAGAGAGAGCTGAGCCAAAAGGCGAAGCTCTCGATTTACCGGTCGATCTACGTTCCTACCCTCATCTATGGCCACGAGCTTTGGGTCGTGACCGAAAGAACGAGATCCAGGATACAAGCGGCTGAAATGAGTTTTCTCCGTAGTGTGTCTGGGCTCTCCCTTAGAGATAGGGTGAGGAGCTCAGTCATCTGGGGAGGACTCAGAGTAGAGCCGCTGCTCCTCCATGTCGAGAGGAGCCAGTTGAGGTGGCTCGGGCATCCGGTCAGGATGCCTCCTGGTCGCCTCCCTGGTGAGGTGTTCCGGGCACGTCCCACCGGGAGGAGGCCCAGGGGAAGACCCAGGACACGCTGGAGGGACTATGTCTCCCGGCTGGCCTGGGAACGCCTTGGGATTCCTCCGGAGGAGCTGGCCCAAGTGGCCGGCGAGAGGGACATCTGGGCCTCCCTACTGAAGCTGCTACCCCCGCGACCCGACCCCGGATAAGCGGAAGAAGACGGACAGACGGACGGACGGACAGACATAGTGATTGTCAAAGATGAGTACATTCCTCTCAATGAGGGGACACTTGTTGGACATGAGGGAGATGATGGACTGGTCAGAAAGGTGACTTTGCAAGTTGGAGACGAGAAGCTGGTAAGGAAAGGTGAATGTTTACACAAGCCATCTGTTATAGAGTAGTTATGAGAGTAGTTCAAGGTTAAGACCTACAGTTACTGCCCTGGTTGAAAATGTTTTGTTTAGAGATTACCATTAAAGTATTGTATAAAAAGTGTTAAGTGTAGCATCTTCATTGTTGTGATGGTGATTTGGTGGGAGTATAACTGCTGGAAAAAATGTCAATTAATTTTGTAACATTTTTAACCCTACCCCTAACATTTCTTGCAAAATGGTTAAAATAAAAAAATATATATAATAAAACGTTAGAAAACAAAATTAAGACTAAAATATACTGCCCAGGAATAACAGACATTCTGCACTAGGTTTACAAGGCACAAATGGTAAGTATGTTTTATAAGTATGGCATGATGCTATGTAATTATACAGCTTATTGTTATATAATAAGTAGCATATATTATAGTGACAAAAACTAAAAGACCAAGAAATAGGTCAAAGGGAAGAAAAAGTTCATTGCAGTTTATGGAAGGTGCACAATAGAAAGAGACTTTTGAACAATAATAAAGGAAGAATGTTGTGAAAAGGACTTGTGTAACATGATGGATGAAGCTGAGATGTTGGACTGCATTGTGAAAAAACTATGCACTATGGTGGAATTAGACAGCCAACACCAAGTCAAGAAATCAGAAGGAAAGTTGATGCATGCTCAGCCATTACACATGATTTGTGACACTTAATGAAGGTGAGGCTAACTCAAGAAAAAGATAAGTTTGATGCTGAGGCAGAAAGGGCAAACTTGCATGCTCTACTTGACAAAGACTATGTTAGGTCTATATGTGGTTCCACAGCCTTCAGGTGCTCTAAAGGCAGCCATTGATCTGAACAATTCTCAGAATCAACCGGCATCACAATCAAAAGAGCAGAGATGGCCACACATTAGCTGGAAAGAAAGCTGAAGATAACATAGAAGATGCCATTGAGGCTAAGCGTCAACAACTGAGGAAGCTTGAAAACAAAATAGACATTGAGGTGATGGAGGCTAAGTTGACATGAAAGAGAAAGGCAATAGATACAGTTCTGTAAACAGCAAAGTCAGTCCTAGTCTGCCTGCCTCTTGTGTTAAATGTAAAGAGGGTCATACAAAATGAAACCTTTGTGCAGGCACTCCATGAGTCAGTAACTCTCACTAACTACAGTTTGTAGAGTGGAGCACCAGTTTTAAAGCTCTTACTGAGAGGCGATGCACCATTCCTGTAGACAGGCTATTTTACTTGCAAAAGTAAAAGATAATAAATAAGCTTTCTCATAAAAGATGAGAAAGCTTATGAACAAGCATGGGATAGGCTGAACGCAAGATGTAGGCATTCACTTGTAGTACAGCGGGCCTTCAGAGAGAAACTTAACCGGTGGCCAAAGACAGGTGGGAAAGATGATGTTAAGCTGAGAGAGTATAGTGATTTTCTTCAGACATGCAGTCATGCCATGCCTTTCATTAAAGGTCAACAAGTTCTAAGATTGTGAGGAGAATCAGAAAATGATGACCAAACTTCCAGATTGGATAACGTCCAGGTGGAATCACTTCATTACTGAACAACTTTCAAGAGTTTTCTTCATTCGTCTCTAAGGAGGCATGAGTTGCTTGTAATCCAGTGTCATATTTTCATGCTCTCAAGCCACCTGCAGAAATTTTTAGAGAAACAAAACGCACAGAAAACGTACACTTTGGTGACTAATGTAAATGGTTCAAATGATTCTAACCCCGAATTTCAGGCTACAAGTGAAATCAAAGGATTCGGACAAGCAAAAGGAAAGTGACTCCCCAGCACAAAATTCAAACATAAGCAACTGTATATGTTGTGGAGAGAACTACACCATTTACAAAAGTCAAAAGCTAACAGAAATGACTGCAGAAGATACGTAAGAGTACATGCATAAAAACAAACTGTGTTTTGCATGCTTAAAAAAGGGCCACATATCAAAGGACTGTATAAAAAAAGCCATTTATGCAAAAATATATGCAAAAAGAGTCATCCAACTTCCTTACATCAGAAAAGTTGTTCTGCAGACAAACCTCCTGCACAAAACCCTGTCGATGAAAACACCCCCTCACTATCCTGCTCGGTGGAGTTAGGTGAGAATTGAAGCACGTCAATGATAGTTCCTGTGTGGATCTTAGTGATGAATGCTCCTGACAAGGAAATGTTGGTATATGCTCTATTAGATACACAGAGTACTCACACATTTGTATATCAGGAAGTGTGTGAAAGGCTGCAAGTGCCAACAGAGCCAGTCAAACTAAAACCTGTCACTGTGAGAATCATAATCTTCTGAGTTCTTGGAATGTTCCACCCACCTTAACTTTTAAATCTGCTAGGTTGCTTTAATTGCAACTGCAACCAGAACTTGCTGGTGAATGAAATCCAACTTTGAGAGCTGATCCATGTACTGTACTACTGCCAGTTTTTGAATAGATGTCAGGGTTCAAACTATTGCTTTAAACACGGTTGTCTGCTCCCCACTAAACACCTCATTCAGGATCTTTCATATTTCTCTACAACCGTTGCATATCTGCTGCCTAGCTATTTTATTTATTATTAAACCATAACCAAAGAAGTCTAAAATGTTTCCCATTTTCAATATCCTTATATAACATTAGTTACACTTCCTGGTTTTTCTTTGTTTACATTTATTTAGTAAATTAGACTTTACACTGTATTTTACCTGGGAATGGTACACAAAAACCTTTTCTGGTACACAATACCAACAATATCAGACTTTTTATTAACCTTTCCTGTAGCCTGCTGCTACTGTGTGAACGTCTGTGTTCCTTAAAGAGAACTGTATCTTATGATTACAACTCAGACTCTAGAACACTGAGGAACCTCTAAGCTGCTGTAGCATAATAAGAGACACAAATCTTGTTTTGGTGACTTTTTATTGAGTTGCTTCCAAATTTTGTATCCACAGATTGCTTTTTCTTTTATGAACAGAAAATTAAGAACTCAATTTACAAGGCCATTAGAAGTTGTATCATGTATCTTCTCAATTACAAGGCCTACATTTCTTGCCATGCTATAATATTACCACATAATCTTAAAAAAAATAAGCAACTCATTTTATTTTTTGTTGCCTTAAAGACATAATTGATCAATTTTGAGATAACAAGGAACTTATTACACTTCCTTCTTTTGTAGCATTTTACAAACTATGACATATTACATTTAGCATTTAACCATCAACTTTCAAACACACTTAAAATGCTTTCCTTCTTATTTGAGTTGGGGAGGCTAGATGTGTCAGAGGCATGCTGATGCCCTTCTGTGTTGACTAATATTCAAGTCAATCTTCTTCTTGTCAGATATGCTTTTTGCAATCTAGATCTAAAAACAAATTATTAAAATCCTTTTTAACATTGTAGAGTTTTGACAGAGTGCCAATATTTCAGTAGTTTCTGCTCTAATCCAGCTCTCCAGACTCAGAAGTTTACGTATTGAATGTATTTGCTCCAAGAGATCCAGATTCTGTACAAAGCTTTCTTCAGCAGCAGGCACAATTCTTATACTGATGAGCTTGATGGTTTCTGTGCTTCCACATTCACATAGACATCTAGTTGCTTTCACATGTCACACTTTTAAACCCACAAAGGTTTATTCAATTCAATTCAATTTTATTCATATAGCGCCAATTCATGAAACATGTCATCTCAAGGCACTTTACAAAATCAAAATCAATCAGATTATACAGATTATGTCAGATTATACAGATTGGTCAAAAGAAATTCCTATATAAGGGAACCATTTGATTGCATCATAGTCTTGACAAGCAGCATTCACTCCTGAAGAAGCGTAGAGCTTCTTCAGGAGTGCTTTGTAACATCAATCTTTTCTCCTCTCAGTAATCAGACTCTTTGTTTTTAGCATGTTCTGTAAAGTTTTTTTTCTGTTCCTTTTGATCATTTATCCACAAGTTTTACCAGGCTTTATGATTTCCATATATTCCGGGATATGCATCCTTTATACCCTTCTATAACCTGCGGATGTTCTGTACAACATTTTTTTTGTCAGAATCTGCTTCTTTATTGATTCAATCAAACACTCCTGGTCAAAGCATGTAGCAGTATGCTGGTGAAGATTCTCAGTCATCCAGGTCATGGTCATTCCAAAAAAAGGTAAAAAACAAAGCAACTGGACTTGTTTTCCGTAGTTGAAGACGTTTCGCTTCCTCTCCCGGAAGCTTTCTCAATTCAAAAAGTCTGGAGTAATGATGAGTAACAAGCTTTATACCATTCCAGACAAAGGCCTGTAATGGCTTAGATAACATGCAAATTCAACCGAAACAGGACCACCCCTTAGTAATGGGCGGTCGTTAAAACCATTAAGCCAGCGGAATGGACCGAAACTGGTCCACTCCTCTGTAACGAGGAGTCGTTAGAGTTGTTATTGGCTTGGCTTAAAGGAACAATGTTTTAATCACCTGAATGAGGGTTTCAATTTAACTCTCACCCTCATTCAGGTGATTAAAACATTGTTCCTTTAAGCCAAGCCAATAACAACTCTAACGACTCCTCGTTACAGAGGAGTGGACCAGTTTCGGTCCATTCCGCTGGCTTAATGGTTTTAACGACCGTCCATTACTAAGGGGTGGTCCTGTTTCGGTTGAATTTGCATGTTATCTAAGCCATTACAGGCCTTTGTCTGGAATGGTATAAAGCTTGTTACTCATCATTACTCCAGACTTTTTGAATTGAGAAAGCTTCCGGGAGAGGAAGCGAAACGTCTTCAACTACGGAAAACAAGTCCAGTTGCTTTGTTTTTTACCTTTTTTTGGAAAAAGCATGTAGCACTATGTGGATAAGATGTTTTTTCTAGAATATTTAACATAATTCAGCCTGATTTACCATGCAAAAAACACAAGGAGAGACAGGTACATGCCTCTCAATCGTCACGGAAAATCAAAAATCTCTCGCTGTGCCCACTCCACTTAATAGTCATTTGAAGTGCACACTGCAAAAAACAAAAAGAAACAACAAAAAAGACTCACTGTCAAAGGCAATCCAGCCACTATCAGTGCTGTACTCCGTAAGACACATGTCAAACATCTCACCGGCAATGCTGGCAGTTTGTGCAACTCAGTCAACATTGCAACTTTATTAAATATGGCATGGTACCAGATACATTTTAGTATAAGGGCTAAAAGCCTAGAATTAAGTCTATGAATAACCATATTAGTATAAACCCCCTTATTTTGTGTATAGATTAGTGAGATTTCATTACTACAGAATAGATTTTTGCATCAGTCACGGGATAACATTCAACACAGTTTCTTGAGGCAGTGCTGCTGCACAGCATCGTTACAAAGAGTTCAATTCAGGTTGTTTTAGGTTGTTCCTTGAGTCAGAATTCTGAAAGAGATCAGGGCATATTCTTCCTGTTTAACACTTTAATTTCATATTTAGTTTCAAACTTACTCGAATCTAGATGGACTGCAGCTGAACTTTGAAGTAATTATTTGCACATTTTGTCACATAGATAAGTAAATAACTATGATGCATGGTTGGACCCCTTTGTTTAGTGCAGCAGGCCTACTTTAGCAAAAAAACAAAAAAAAACAAAAAAAAAACAACACAGTTATACACAAACACATATAAGGGAGGATGGTCAAAGCCTGGGTAAAAACAAGATTTAATCGCTGGTACCAAGTATTTCATGCTGCATCATGTTACATGAAATACCAAACATCCCTTCAAAGTTTAAGATTGTCCAGTTAAAGGCTTTTAATGGTTGCCCACATACATTGTAGGCAGGGATAGGTACTTTACAGAGGTATCTTTAAATGTTTTATATACTTTTACTTTTGCACTTTAAAATGTCAATGCACAGTCAAGAACACACAGTAATACCCAGCTGATGTCTTCAAAGAAGGGGGAGTAGCACTCACTTATTGCCAATTCCCTGATAATACTAAAACCATATCATATTCCATCATCATGTTCCTCTTTAAAATATTAACATAGTTTAAGCAAAGTGAGTAAAAAAATCTTCATTCATGCAAATAAAGACATCTGTGCTGTTATTTGGACTATTACCTGTGCCAAACCAAAGCCAAAGGCATTACAGCCAAGTTTGAAACAACAGAAGAGGCATACATTATATACAGTCGGGAAGTCACACAGACTGCAACCAATAAGGTCAACCTGAGGAAAAAGGTTGTTATGTAGCTTATTTCTGCACGAAATATATGTTTGCCACTGAAAAACAGCATCAATCTATTGTTCACCCTTGAGTGGAAGGTTGTTAAATAATGTCCTGATAAACTGTCTCACCTAAAGATCATCATGTGAAAATCAGCATCATTCATTTGAAAGTTGGGTTTGTTCATGGGCAACCATGCAGGTTAAATCCCTTCACCCTCTGTTTGGACCATCCCTCCAACACACCAAGGAGGCCAAAGCTTGAGACAGATGAGGGTATTTGTTCTTAAAGCCTTTTAAATTCAATGTGGCTGATTGACTGGCTACACAGATGGCTTTGGCTGACTTCTCTTCCGTTTGTGGGGAGAGAGGTGGGTTTAGACTGACGCTGCCCTGGCTCAAATCACAAGGAGATATCTGGTGGAGGGGTGTGCTTTCAAAATTCACCATCTATAAGGGTTTTACAGATTCTACTTTTTAATCATTGTGTCCTTTATGCAACAAAAGCCATGATATTAAATATGAGCTAATATTCAAACTGATACGCATAGTTATAGCCTGATAGCTCTTTACTGTCTGTAAAAATAAATGCACTATATGACTTGTCACAAATGGTGATGAAAAATGTGGCTGAAAAACTATTTTATGTCATTTAGATTAAAATGTAAGCATTGTGCCCTCATGTGTTGAAAAAAATAAATCACAGGGTTGCTTCCCAAAGTTTATTTAAACAGAACCTTCTTGAATCTATAAGACTTACATTTTTCACCACTTCGAAAAACAATTTAAAAATGCAAGAAATTAATGAAAACAACTATATATGTTTTTAAAATTGTACCCCAAAATACATTTGCAGAATTAAACAGACCTGAAACATTTTCTACCTAAACCCAAAGAGGGGGTGGGGGTGGGGCTTTCTCTGTAAATGATCTTAACACCTAAAACATTTAAATACTTTCTATGTATAAGCTGTAAGTTTAAAACATACCCTGAAACCCACCAGCGGTAGAAAATAAATATACTGCTTAAGAAATATTAGTTTCTTGAATTGCAAAACTAGGCTTTAAATTAAAACCCCATCGGATAGATCAAATACATGATTTTAAATGTCCTGTAAAGCTTTTATTTAATTTAAAAACCTCCCAGCAGGAGGATTCCTTCCATTTTATTTTAAAACATATAATTAACTGCACTGATCAACACCCATCATTAACAGAAAAACATCACTTGACATCAAAGTTTAATAAAACACCTTTTCCCCTTTAATTTAAAAATCCAAGTTTTTTGCACTTAATCATAAATACCAAGTTTATTTCAATGAACTTCATAATCATTACGTCTCCTGGGTTTTGGAGGAGACTTCAGCTGTGCCTCCCGCTCCTTCCTGCGTTTCTTGATCTGAAAAGACAGATGCTAGTTAAGAGAGTTTAAAGGACACATAACAGCAACAAATGCAACTTTGCAATCATTTACACTGCAGTAAATGTTAATTTTTTTTTTTCTCTCTCTCTCTCTCTCTCTCTCTCTCGCCATTAAACCTAAATCCTGTGTGAAATTAGAGTTACATTGAAATATTTCAAACCAATTTTGAAAATATGCTGTATTTGTCCCCCCCACCGATCTGCCGATTTAACTAAAACAGAAAAACTGTATATTGTCCTATCACACAATAAACACCAGTAAAATCTAAGTAGGTATTTCATCTTGGCTGCCTTAAAATAGCTAAGGTTCATCATCTGTTGCTTTGAAATGCAGCCAAAAGAAATACCTTCTTCTTCGGTTTGTTTCAGAAATCGTTGAAATTTTTTCTTGAAATCGACTCCTTCAAAATAGTCCTTGGCAGCCTTCAGAATCTCAGCTTTGGTCCCCTTGTAGTAGATTCTGATTGTTTTCTCAGCAAATGTTTCTGGAAGAAGGTGAGAGACCTAAACAGAATGAAAGTAAGTAGTATAGAAATTATAAAAATAATGAATTTGAAAAAGACTGATGCAGATTCAGCATAAAGAACTTAAAGATATGACATTTGCAACCATGTTTCATTCTTACTTCTCTGGTCAAATTGATGCGTTTAATTGGTGGTTCCTGTATTTCTTCATTTTGTGGTTCTCTGGTGAATTGGATGGGTTTTTCTGGCTCTTTCTTTCGGTAGAAACGCACATGCTGTATTGGGTCTTTTTTCTCCATCCCATAGTCTAGTTTAATTACCTAAAATTAAAATCTAATTTAGATCAACAAATGCAACAGGATGCACAAAGGACACTATCTCAGACTGAATTACAAATAGGTGAATCAAACAGGTGTTATCTTAACAGAATTACATTCTTTGCTTTTTTTTAAATATACTTTTTTAAATATTCTGCATGCAAATATAAGTTGTTAGACAAAATCTTACATCAACCAAAAAGTCCTCTTTTTTCCATTCCTGTGGGATTTCAGCCAATGCTGTCTTCAATTCCTGCTCCCATACATCTCTGATGGCCTCCTAGTGAATAAGACGTGGAAGATTCAAAATGTAATCTGATATCAGGGCGCAGATTTCTCCATCTTGACACCAACAAGATTGAAGCTCAATCATCTTAAATATACAAAATTGTTTTTTGATCAAATGAAAACTTTAATTTTTAAAACATTTTATCATTTGCTTAATGATTTTTAGCAGCAAATTTGCTTCACGTGTTTCTATTCCCTCTCAGATACTGATACTGAGGCACAAGAAAAGTTCTGGGAAACTAAAGACATACTATGTCTACTATGTAGACATAGTAGACTTAAACTATATAAAGTAAATACACCATCTGTTCACTCATTAAATGTGTCTGACTTTTTTTTTTTGGTATTCCTGTTCCAATTTTAGGATTATTTGAGGTTATATTTTTTAAAAGTCATATTTTTAACGCAGTCAGGCCGATGAGTGTATGTGCTTTGAAGCTTTAATTCTCCACGTGACTTCATACTGGTATTTAACTGGCCTGATCTCTAATGATATTGTTTTAATTACCCATCTCCACTGGATCCCAGAGAGAACAAAAATCTTTTTTTTGTTTTTTTTTTCAAAAGGCCCTCCTGAGAGACACTGTGGTTTTATGAGACTTGGGTTATCATGGGATTGTTTATTTCCTTTCTGCTTAGTGGTGTAGGGTCGAATTAGACAGAAACAGTTCTACACCATGAGTTAAATGTCTGTTTAGTGAGTTTCTCCGTTTGTTCTGTGATCAACGTATTAAAATCTCCTTTTAAATATTCAGCTGTTGCTCGAGCAAATATTCCTTGAGCAACAGCTGAAGTGCAAACAAAGCTGAAGCATGCCTTCTCTTCATCTCATCCTCATGGGTCGTCACAGTATTTTAACTTTACTGTAACTGTGTCTCATTACAAGATTCAGGATATGCTCAGGTAAGTTTCTTGAAAAACTTAAAGATTTAAGAAATGCCTGAATAAAACTTTACCAGTATTGTTTTAGATTTGGATGTTTAATTGTTTTTCCTGTACAATGTAAGTAAAAACACATTCCCGTTGACCTAATTTATTTGTCCTTTTCATTAAAAAAATTATAAGCATGGATCTACTAAACTTACTGTGGATTTCTTTATGTTAACACAAATCTTTGTGGTTGTAGAAAACAAATGCTTACCTTTGTTATTTCTAATTTTTTGGTGTGAAATTCTGCTAGACACTTATAGAGGTCGCGCCCATGTATTCGGTCCAATATTAGCTTTGCCTGTTCCAGGTCCATTGAGCCTTTAGGATTAGGGTGGTTCAGTATCTGTTCAAATACATCATCTACAGGGAAACCGGAAAACCAGGAAGAGAACAAAGCAAAATTGAGAACACAAAATCCTTGAAGTATTTAGTCACTTAAGAATAACAGCAAACTAATTCACAAAGAATAGCTTATTCACACTGTCCTAAAATGCACCCAAACAAGTTACAAAACAAAAAGAAGAACACATTTATATAGATTTATCCAAAAGATTGATGGAATAATAAATAGAAAAATATGGCAATTAATTTAGTGGCAGGTGTAGTAGAGTAACAGAAACCCCTTTTCATGACGTGCATATTGCTGTGTAACTGAATCATTAATTGGAGTAGTTGTGTAAAAAATAATGTTGTTCAAAGCATGATGTCATTGATTTTGTAAAAAGTAAAAACAAGTAAGATGTTCAGCATGAAGCTCTTCTTTATTACAAAGCTAATGTTGCACATGCTGGTTATAGAGCATTTTCTCCTAAAACGTTATGTAACATTTTATGAACATATGAAAGTGAGATGGTTCTTCTGGGTATAGAGGCAGCAGCCACTTTATAGGAAGATTCCCAAACACTGAATTCAAGCCTCATTACACCGTGAAGCGTGGAAACTTAGAAATCATCCTATGGAGATCGTAATAATGTTATTATGTTGAACCTATTTATCACTTTTCATGAATTACTGATCAGTTTACCATATGAGCTGGTCATGCTGCATTATGTCAAAGAGGAAATGCTGACCCTGAACACACCAATAATTAAACATGATCTTAATTTCAGACAAACAAAATTAATGTTATGAAGTGGTCAGCCTGATTTATAGTTTCTGCAGTTAAAATTAAAACCAGAGTGTTGAATGTGGTCCAAATGTTGTAGGGTGAAATAACCGTTCACAAGTGCCATAAGTTGGACGGCTCATTCGCAGTACAGATGTAAAGTAGCTCCCAAAAACATTAGTTATACAACTAAATGGTGTAAAACTCAATGATTCATAGGAAAAACAAATCATGCATTTTTACTTTATACATGTTTTGAAGTTGACCTGCTACATTATGTCACGGTTACGTTGTAACCTTTAAGACGATTATGCTTTAATCTACATACATTCATCTCTGAGATCGACTACATCTTTTCAGCTGAACTAAAGCAGGCAAAAAAAGGAGGGTAAAATAAGGTAAGGGGTAAGAGTGAATCATTTCAAAGCTATCTGGGATAAAAATACATTTTGTTTACCCAGAAACAATATAATTAGCAATTAGATGAATATCCATCTAATTTAGGTCAAGATGTAGCATTCCATTCTACTTCTAAAATAAATAGCTTCCAATTTGAAAAATAATTGAATATCTGCATATTTTGTTATGTTTATATTAAAGCAATAAATCAATAAGGATGTTCTTGACTAGGGGAAAAACAGAAGAATATCTAAATGTCCACTGATGCAATCCCAATTTTAAGTATTATAAAAGATTGATGTACAAAATTTGATTACAAAAAGAAGAATTTTAAATCATAATACAATGAAATTGTTAAAAGGATTTTGAGCACCACAAAGGTTTAAAAAAAATTCTGGAGGAAACGCTGACATGTATTTATACATTAAATAGTAGTTTTACTGCAAACTACATTACCCTCTATGGATTTGACTTAATTCAAACTAACACACGTGCTTTAACTCAAGTTGTAATCAGAAAACCATTTTTCTCTAAAGTCATTTAAATGTCCTGATTATTACTAACCTGTCAGCTTGGTGTAGGCCTCCATGTCATCTTTAGCTTCGTACAGATTGAAGGTTTTCTCCCTAGAGCCTCTGATTTGAATATGTTTATATGCTTTCACAAAGGCATCTGTGATCCTAGAAAAACAAAGACCAGTTTAATATTTTTTTGATCATCTGACCACAATATCTCACAGCAAAGCATAAACTGCGGCTGCTGTGCTGCTGCAGTGTGATGAGCGACTTACATGCACTCTACGGCATTTGCCACTTTGTGCTGGTAGGCTCTTTTGTGCAGACAGAACCTCGTGTAGAACATGTCGTACAGATTGAACACTTCCTGTCGAAAAGTAACATTAAATCTGGTGAACGTTATTCAAAGTGTACACATTTTTCAAATTCCACAAAAAGCAAAAAATAAGCAACCAAATCAAACCTTGTCTCTGAAACAGATCTCCGTCCTCCCTTCCACCTTACACACCCTGGCGCATAATATTAAGCGGCGATAGTCAAAGCTGTTCTTTATACCCAAATAATGGCAGTCTCTGAGATATAGCACAGGAAAATATGTAAAAAGATAAATTATTGTCATTTATGAAAAGTTTGGAAAAGGAAAATGGAACACATTTATTAAGACTAAGCTCCACCTGGCAAAATAATCCCACTTATCCACATCAATGCCGTTCCTTTTATTGGCCACGATTTCATAGAGGAAGGACTTGTCCTGAAAATGACTTCTGATGAGCTATATGGAGGTGGGGAAAATTTGGTAAAATTAGCTTAACAAGGCAAGGTCATTTGCTCAACACCAGCTAAAACTGCAAAGTATTATGTGTTATCAATAACACACATTTTCTAATTTTATACATTTATGGTGTCATGTGTTTTCAATGCAGAAATATAGAAAAAGTTTGGTTCTCTATTTCTAAAAGCAGTGTTCTAAAATTAAAAGGGCTTTTCTTGTGGAATAAACTAATTAAAATGACGATTTTATTAGGCTGAGTTTAATTACCATTACTTTGAATGTGAATTGAAAAATGAAAACCTCCTAATTAAAAGACAACTTGTTGTTGATACTTCAACGGATCAAATCAAAGGTTCAGTACAAATTCTTGTTGCAGTCTAATAAAACTGTGCTATAATGGAAAAAAAAGCTACTATGAAAACCATAGAAATGTATTTTGGTGGTGTATTTTTGTTACATTTATGATCCCATCAAACCCAGTTCTACAGACAGATTTTAGCAGAACAGATTGGTACCTCTTCTGTTTCACTGACATATTCTGTATTGATCAGTTTCTTTATAAAGTCCAGGTTGTTGAACTGATCCGGTTTCTTGTCTAGTTCCTTGGGTTGTTTTAGGCCTAGATTCCTGATGTTCTCCTCCAAATCATTGACCTTCACCAGGTGGTCAAACATTTGTACAGAGGCAATCTCGTGCTACAAGAAGCAAAAAAATGTTTGATATCAGAAAATGGACTGACATTAAAAATTAAACCAAGGTAGTTCACAATACACACACGTGTAGGCCACAGTGAATGTACAGAAGACATCATCTGCCTTATTTCTTTTTGTATTTTTTTTCTTTCTTTTTGCTTTCTCTTACCTACTCCTTTTGATCCATGGTATAACGAGGACATACTGTGTATATATTTGATGCACCTCGTCCTACTTGACTCCTCTTTCCTATGACTACTGATTTCTGAGCCAATGTGGCATGTGAAGTTCTCCAATGTGAGATCAATGAAGCTTATCTTATCTTATCTTATCTTATTTTCTTCATGCACAGACTTAAAAAAGTAAAACTGATCCAGGATGGCTGTTAAAGAGAGAGTAAATATGTTGAATTCTCTGTGACATAAAAACAGACCAATTTCAAAGGTATAAACTGCTAGAAGAAGGGAATTCTGCAATTCAAAATGAGTTCTGTAGTTGAAATATTTAGTTTACACCTGATTAAGTTGAACCTCAATCAGATGTAAACTAAATGTTTCTCTGTTCTTATGCGTAAATGAGCATCAGTGTATGCGCTGAGTAGCATAAAAATGCCAGTTATTTAAGGGGCCCTTTCATTCTCACTTAGAATATTATAGTGTTCAATCAGCAGATTAATTCCTAACAAGTCAAATGTGATGATTCCTAAGGTGAAGACCATCACAAATGTCCATAAATAGTTACGTAAAGGTGCGCACTTTTGTGGAACGATGGCAGCGTTGGCATTACTGGAGGACATTATCAATGGAAGAATGCAGAGGTAGTGTGTTTTCAGAGGTCCTACTGACTTCCTGCTACATGATGATTAGTGGCTGATCGGTTATTAGCTTATTGGATCAGATTCCCCAGGGCAATTATTTTTGCACTGGTCCCAGTGGGAAACTACGATGAACCGTGCGTCACTTGTGTCACTTTAAGTTCTAACTACGATGTGTTGTTTGCAAGGAGAGCTTTTGAGATGGAGCTGACCGACAAGTCTGGTATTTAAGTCATCCCTGAGTCGCCCCATCTAAGCTAAATAGGACGGCTTCACCTATATGCTGTTCAGATACATAAAAGTCCCACAAACTGTAACTCTGATTTGCAGCAAGAAGATGATTTTATTATGTCATTAGAGCTATGACTGCACTCATAGCCCTATAGGAGTAACATCTGAAAATTAATTTGCACACATGAATTTATTTTCAGAAAACATTTTCATTTAATATATGTGCAACCTTTGTTGTGATGCATGGTTTCACACATGTAGTGTTACGTTGGATTGCTCAACTCAGCATTCTGCTATTCTATAATCATACTTATAATGATTCTCATTATATTACTTGTGCTAAAAATAAAATAAAAGAAGGCTTATATATATATATATATATATATATATATATATATATATATATATATACAATATATAATATAAGTATGTATATATATATATATATATATATATATATATATATATCTATATATATATATATCTATATATATATATATATCTATATATATTGTGTGTGTGTGTGTGTGTGTGTGTGTATGTGTGTGTGTGTGTGGGTAGTAATTTCTGTCTGTGTATGCATTGCAAATCATAGCTACCTATTTGCATCTACTGTATGCTACATGCATTGCATATACTTTTTATTGACTTATCAAGAGTTTGAAGCTTCTGTTAAGTAGCTGTAAAACATACATCAAAGTACAGAGAAGAGTGAAGGTTGGTGAGAAAAAGCAAAAGGTAAATCTTACCTTCCATTTAGCCTCTGATTTAGGCTTTATTTCAGGTATAAATTTCCCATCGTACAAATGTGAAAATGGTCCATGTCCTGAAATGGGAGGAAAACAGTCACTAAGAATTTGTAATTTGTTTCAACATGATAATAATAGACATTTTAAATGGTTTATTCTAATCTGGTAACATTATTAGCGGTCAGTGGTGGTTTCTGGTATGGGGCCACATCAGCAGCTGCCAGGAGCAGCATCAGAAAAGGGGCTGCTTGAACACCAGATTAAGATATAATTTATCTTTCTTCTGTGCCCTGAATAAGTTTTATACTGATTTTAGGCACATGCACTGATGTTGCTTGCTGCTGAGAATAGGGAGACCATGCTGAGTACAATCTGCATGACAGCAATATATATAACAATGTCAATGTCTGGAGCATGTAACAAAAGTAATTTCCCCTTGGGATCATTAAAGTATGTCTGAGTCTGAGTATGAGTCCATAAATGTTTATTGCTCCCAAAATTTTATACTTGATGTAATTTCAATTAGATTTGGAGCAGATATAGGGGTATGCTCATAGTTTAATTAATGCAAGCACCCCACTGTCGGCTACATCTTTTATTTTCACACATTTGGCAATGCTAACTGTACCTAAGACTTAGGAGTAGCTGAGTTTATGGTTGAAAAAATCTTTGTCCTCTAACATCAAACATCTGCTTTATTTCTTAATTAGGAATAAAAAGAAGGAAAAGAAAACTATGTTAAAATCTGCTTGATTCTGATTTTGAAAGGTGTTGTTCAGTGTTTTTTGTTTTGGCACAACTCACCCAGGTCATGGCAGAGTCCAGCAATCTGCACACAAAGTTTTTCAGCAAGAGTGATTTTGAGTTCTTGCTGGTTCTCCATCAGAGCTTGAACAAGTTCTCCAGCCAAATAAGCAACCCTTTATAATGACAAAAACAAGACGACTTAATTTAGATACATGATGATTATGAATTACTCTTTTTTGGAACTAATATCGCAAACAGATGGTCAATAAAGCATAAGTTGTAAATATATAGTTTACCCAATGCTGTGTTCAAAGCGACTGTGGGTTGCTCCAGGGTAAACATAAGAAGTCCCTCCAAGCTGCTTTATGTTTCTAAGTCGCTGAAACTGAGGCGTGTCGATGATCTTGACGAGGAGCGGATGCAGCTCCACAAGGCCATGGATGGGATCATTAAACACCTGATAAATGAGAAAAGAGGGAAATCAACAAGGATAACAGTGAGAATCACATTTGATACCTTTAATAGATAAAAAAAATAAAAAGAAATTTGTTGCTTCTATGTATAGTTAATCCTTTGAAAAGAAAGTTTCATAATTTTTTAAAAAGCAGAATGCAGGTACATTTACAAGACCAGAGTTTAAAACTAATAAAAGCTAAAATTGAAGCATGTGAAAGCAATGTTACTAGGGTTTAAAATATAAAACAATTTAAAAACAGCAAAGAGTCTAAATAGATATCCAATTTTATCAATAAAGCCCTTTAACCACACAGAGACCAAAGTGCTGTACAAAAAACACAATCATTCAATTCAATTCAATTTTATTTATATAGCGCCAAATCATGAAACATGTCATCTCAAGGCACTTTACAAAGTCAAGTTCAATCATATTATACAGATTGGGTCAGATTATACAGATTGGTCAAAAATGTCCTATATAAGGAAACCAGTTGATTGCATCAAAGTCCCGACAAGCAGCATTCACTCCTGGGGAACCGTAGAGCCACAGGAAGAGTCATCTGCATTGTACATGGCTTTGCTGCAATCCCTCATACTGAGCAAGCATGAAGCGACAGTGGGAAGAAAAACCACCCATTAACGGGAAAAAAAACCTCCGGCAGAACCGGGCTCAGTATGAACGGTCATCTGCCTCGACCGACTGGGGTTACAGAAGACAGAACAGAGACACAACAAGAGAAACAAAAAAGCACAGAAGCACACATTGATCTAGTAATCTGTTCTACATTAGATGGTAGTAGCGGGTGAGCCGTCTTCTCTGGATGATGTCACAGTTAACAGAACGCCAGACCAGGTGTACCTACTATGAAGAAAAAAGAGAGAGAACAGAAAGTTAAAGCAGAAATGACAACACATAATGCATAATTGAAGAACAGTAGAACTCAATATAGTGAGAAAATTAGATCCTGATATACTCCAGTAACCTAAGCCTATAGCAGTAAAACTATAAAGGTAGCTGAGAGTAACATGAGTCACTAGTTATACTTTTTGTCAAAAAGAAAAGTTTAAGCCTAGTCTTAAAAGTAGACAGGGTGTCTGCCTCACGGACCAAAACTGGGAGTTGGTTCCACAGGAGAGGAGCCTGATAGCTAAAGGATCTGCCTCCCATTCTACTTTTAGAGACTCTAGGAACCACCAGCAGACCTGCGGTCTGAGAGCGAAGTGCTCTGTTAGGAACATACGGGGTAATCAGAGCTCTGATATATGATGGAGTTTGATTATGAAGGGCTTTATACGTTAGAAGAAGAATTTTAAATTCTATTCTTGATTTAACAGGAAGCCAATGAAGGGAAGCTAAAATTGGAGAAATATGATCCCTCTTGTTGATTTTCATCAGAACTCTTGCTGCAGCATTTTGGATCAGCTGAAGGCTTTGAACTGCATTTTGTGGAATTCCTGATAGTAAAGAATTACAATAGTCCAGCCTTGAAGTAACAAATGCATGGACCAGTTTTTCAGCATCACTCCTGGACAGAATGTTTCTAATTTTGGCGATATTCCGGAGGTGAAAAAAGGAAACTCTGGAAACCTGTTTAATATGGGATTTAAATGACATGTCTTGGTCAAAAATAACACCAAGATTTTTTACTTTATTACCAGAGGCCAGGTTAATGCCACCCAGATTAAGTGATTGGTTAAGAAGTTTATTTTTTGAGGACTCTGGCCCAAAGATTAAAACTTCGGTCTTGTCAGAATTTAGATGCAGGAAATTTAAAGTCATCCAGCTTTTGATGTCATCAAGACATGACTGCAGTCGAAGTAATTGATTGGATTCATCAGGATTTATGGATAAATATAGCTGAGTATCATCAGCATAACAGTGGAAATTAATCCCATGCTGTCGGAAGCATATATATAGTAAAGAGAATTGGTCCAAGGACTGAACCCTGTGGTACTCCACAGGTGACTCTAGAGTTTGAGGAAGATTTATTATTAACATGAACAAATTGGAATCTGTCTGACAGATAAGATTTAAACCAGCCTAATGCTTTCCCCTTAATCCCTACAGTATGTTCAAGTCTTTGTAGGAGAATATTGTGATCAACTGTATCAAACGCAGCACTGAGATCTAACAGGACAAGTATAGACACAAGTCCATTATCTGAGGCCATGAGAATATCATTAGTGACCTTCACCAGAGCTGTTTCAGTGCTATGATGAGCTCTGAAGCCTGACTGAAACTCCTCAAGTAGGTCATTACTTTGTAAATGTTCACAAAGTTGATTAGCAACTACTTTCTCAAGAATTTTAGATAAGAAAAGAAGATTAGATATAGGTCTGTAATTTACTAACTCATCTTGATCATAACAGCATTAAATTCAGTAATATTGATAAGAACAATATAGGAAAGTAAACATAGAAAAAAAAGGAATAAAATCAAGAAACACCAACATCCTCCTGAGTCTTAATAGCAAAGGTAAAAAGAAGAGTCTTTAAAAGAGATTGAAAAATGGTCAAAGAAGAAGCCTGCCTGATATACAACAGTAAATCCTTCCAAAGTTTGGGAACGGTTACAGAGAAAGTACAGTCCCCTCTTAGCTTAGCTTCTTGGGATCGACAAGAGTAAAAGGTCAGCCGACCTGAGAGAACAGAGCCATACAAAATGATGTAGGAGCTCAGAGATGTATGGTGGGACAAGGCCATTTAATGACTTAAAAACAAGAAAGAACCGGCAACCAGTGAAGTGAATTTAACACAGGGGAGATACACTCTCAAACTCACTTGTCTTATTTAAAAGTCACGCGGTAGTATTTTGCCCCTTCTACTGACCTGGAATCAAATATCAATTTACACCAAAATAAAGTGCATTACAGTAATCCAGCCGAGTGGTCACAGAGGCCTGGATTACTGTCTCAAAGTGTACTTTGCTCAGCATGCAGTCATATTTTATCTGTATAACTTTAAAAGTTTGCTTTTAGGTCAGTCACCTTATAGTCACTCATAGCTGCCATTTCTCAAAGCGTCCTGATGCTCTCCAAGTTCTGCAGGTTCCAACAGCACACCTGAAATGGAAGAATCAGAGAATTTCAGTCGAAATACTGTTAAAAACAGTAAAACGAAAATAAAATGAACCCTTTTTGTGAGTTTTGGAAACATTTCTTTAAGGAAAGGACCTGTTTTCTTCCATTTCCGTCCTACTACCATTTTTGAAAAGGCATCAGACACACTATGCTATTCTTTAGGGGCTTTACAATGGATTTCAGGATCATCTAAGGAGCTTCTCCTTCACAAAGTAGTTTCTTACCTACTGGATCTGTCACTGTGAGAATTTATATTGGAAACTCAAACCTCTCTGGGCAGATCACACCTGTAAAAGCAACGTCTTCCACTCAATCATTGTCCTTTGGCTCACTGATATGTTATACAGAACTTAATTGTATACAAGTATATATTAAATGTTTGCCCTTTTTTCATTAAATATATTATAGAAGAATGGCTCACACAGAATATATGATCCACATGTCAAGGACAGAGAAGATTCCGCATTTAAGTGTTTTTTAACAAACACTTCTAACTGCTGTTTATTTCTCCTGCAAATGCGGAAATTTTATTGTTAAAAGCATTTTGGAAGGAAAATCCCTGAAAACATAAACTTAGTAGCTGCTCCTGGGCCCTCGAACCAGCAAAGGGCCAATAAAAGCACTACTCTCTTTAAGTCAGACGACTACTCAACCCATCAAGCCACAGCCGCCCCTAATAGGACCATTTATTGATTCCTCTCACATACAAGCTTGTATCCATCATTGACATTTCTCTGTATTCCTTCAGGGTTTAGGCAGATGAATGAAAGAAAACTCTTTATCGCTCTCTCTCTCTCTCTCTCTCTCTCTCTCTCTCTCTCTCTCTCTCTCTCTCTCTCTCTCTAAATGCAGACACGGTTTGCAAACCAGAATGTTTGGCTTCTCCTTTCTTCAGCAAATTATACATGTCTCACCAGAAATAACTTCTTCTCTATTAAGGATTACATTTTAGCTGCAGAAAGCAGATAACGGGGAGTCAATAGATAACTCACGGACACCAAGGACTCAGAGGCTGACATTCTTAGATTGGATGAAATGGGCTGATCATGGAGAACGAGTCAGCCAGAATATGGTGTGATATTCTCCACCATTGCTGTGGTGTACACACTTGGTTCTGTATAATTCTTACATTAGTGATGATTGGGGCTCTCCATATCCTGTATTGTTTTATGTATCAGAGTCCAATACTAAAGCTGTAAACATCCCTCCACTTTGTTAGATTAAATATGTTAAAGGATAGAATTTTGTTTAAAGTATCATTCCTTCGAAACTTTTATGCAACTAGTGGAGTTCACTTAAGGGGAAAAGACTTGGGGTCCACCTAGCTGTTTAAGCTGTTTCTTGAACATTACAATTAGTTCAATGCTTTCCAATAGCTTCCAGAGTCAAACCAATAAGACCCATTTGGGATGTTAGTTGAATGGCAGATTTGCATCATGGATGTGCAGCCAAAATATTTGTAGACCAAAATATCGCAGTACTTCAGAGACCTTGAACCAATGCTACAAAAAATTATAGGGACAGTGTGCAATAAATGTGGCTTTTCATTAGCAAAGATCAAGTACTGATTTTATAAATACATATTCTAGTAAAGTCTAATAACATCACATCAAAAATGAAAGCTTTCTTATGACTTAGAATTAGTAGTTTATAGATACATAGGTGCCAGTGCACCCACTGGGAGACAACATGTTGCGTTGCCATTTCAAATTTCAGTAGCTGAAAGGGGACAAACTTCTCAGCCATTTGCGTGATGTGTTGTCGGTGGAGGAGGAGTATAAACAAGCGAAGACGACCACAGAAAATTTTATTTGATGTTTTCTGTTTAAATGGAGGAACATCCATATGCTTTTTCCAGTGAGAGGAAAGAGAACGTAAACAAGAAAAGAAAAAAGAGTAAAGAGTAAGTAAGTAAAATGTAAAGAGTAAGTAAAGAGTAAGTAAGTAAAGAGTAAGTAAATTAGTAACCGGGAGAAAATGAGTCTATATCGGCACAGCTATTATTACCAGTTGGAGTGGAGATGATTCTGAGGGAGTGGGGTACAAAATGGATGTGGAAGTTGCAGGTTTTCTGTTGGACAAGTACATTAATTCAGCATAACAATGGTGTCACATTAGAAACAGAGCAGTGTGATCCAGCAACCAGTCTTTCCTTGTTTGTTCATCTCCCTCTCAGGGAGTCTGTGTGTACGCAGAGGGGTGGAGTGATATCAGCTGGTTCACAGCTGTAGTGTGGCAGAGCGAGCGGGTCTCTTTACTGTTGTTTAAAGGTGCTTATTTCAGAGCCAAAATAAGCAGCTGCATGTTCAGAAACAAGCCCAAACATATTTACATACAACATTTGTACCTATTAGCAATAGCTAAGACATGGAGGACATTGTCACATTCATGATGCTCCGTGGCTTCCCATGTCGTTATTACAAGCATATTGGCAAGTCCGTTCGTAATTAATTTAGTGTACCACTAGATGATGTACCAGTGTGAAAATCTTCCACTCTGGGGCTTGAAGTTCTGAAGACATGTTTATAAATTAATACAAAATCCATTGTTCATATCTGGATAACTCCATCTATGAATGGATAATGTGACATCCAGTTTAAACTTTTCCAAAGGCTGGAAATAAATGCTACAGGTTCGACTCTGTATCTGTTTAAGGCAAATAGTTTTTGTTGCCCCCTGCTTTACCTTGTGGGACAAATGGATTATTATTATTATTTTTCTTTATATGTGACGTAAAATTACTTTATCAAACCTAAAGACCATGCCTTTCCTTTTGTTGAGATTATTGCCCCTCTGTCAGCGGTATTCCAGATCCTTTTACACTGGAGGAGCAGTCTTCTTTTATTAATGATTTCTTTAGTAAAAAAATTAGACATGGTTAAATGACTCCACTTGTGTGCTTAAAAAAGATTGCAGACAAGCAGGTAGGAGGTGGAAAAAGAACAGACTTCATGTTTCTCATTTTGAGGAACTGCTTGCCGAATTATCAGAACAGTAAAGTGTGCAAAAAATTATTATATGACAAGCTTGATATCAACAAATTTCACTTTATGATCTATCTGATGTGATATGTAAGTTAATATCCTCTAATAGTCCACTTGGTTGTTTTTACTTTTCTTAAAAGGTACTTATGGTTTGATTGGGGCTTATTTATTATGAATTGCAAATTCCTCATTGTCCACAGGCTGTGTCCTAGGCCTTTTTTAAACACGCTGCTGTCCAGACATTGAACTTAAAAAGGCAAACCTTGATCCTGAAGTCTTGGCTAGTTATAGGCCAATTTCTAAATTTTTTGTCTAAAATATTGGAAAATTTAGTCTTTCAGCAAATTCAAATTAATTTGGAAATTTGATATTTTAGAAAATTTTCAACCTGGTTTTAAGGTAAAGAATGCTTTACTGAATCCCCTATTTTAATCTGATAATTTCCATGTTTTGATTATAAGGCTGTTTACTGGCCTCATCAATGCACTCTCCTCATAGAAGAATCCACTTTTCACGTAGTCAGGCGTTGTCAGAGGAGATAATGTAGAATTAGAGCACAGTCAAAGAGGAAAGTTCAGAACGTGATAGTGCAGATGGGGTAAAGAAGAACAGCATAGGTGGGTGGTGGAAAATACTTAGGTCTTCAGGGGTTTCTTACTAATATGATAATTAAAATATAGAATATAGAAGTTAAATTACACCTTGTCTCTTGTGCAGATGTTTTTCTGGCTATCCACTTCACAGACTACAGATTTTAAGAAGCACCGATAGTCAAAGTTGTTCTGGATGCCCGATTGGTAGCAGTCCCTCAAGAAAAGATAAGAAAAAAAATAGAAAAAGTCATGTAATGTCATACAAAAAATAATTTATGTTACATAATGATTTAGCATTTAACTAACCAATCCATATTGTGGCTCACCTGGCAAAATAGTCCCACTTATCCACATCGATACCGTCTCTTTTGTTGGCAACAATCTCATAGAGGAAAGAGTTGTCTTTAGGACAGCCTTGTATGGACACTGCGGAGATAGAGAGACAAATTATGTTTGTCGAACATTTAACTATTCTTTAGTAGGTGGAGACATATTTTTTTATGACTAGAGTCCACCCTTCCTAAACAAACACACTTCATAATCCACACAAGTCCAAACATTAAATGTATAGTAAACACAGTCTGAAACTTTCCACGGCAGAGCTGGTAGTGGTGTTTGGTATTACAACCAATATATCTATTTATAGCCTACATAATATTTATGTTTTGGTAGAATTGTGTGGTAACCTCTGTGCCTTTGACAGAGTAACTGCTTAGATTTTCATTTCCTGGAACTGTCCTGCTGAGACGTCTGATACGTTCACACGACTGTCACAGGATTTAAGATGGTGCCGTGCAAAGCCCAGCTGGCTGATGAAAAACCAGGTTCTTTAAATGTCACCTTGGTGATTTGCAATAGCCAGAATTGCTGAAAGTTTTAGTATGTTAAACTAACAAAGTTTTAAGACTACTATGAATTAAATTTTATAGCTATGTGAATTATATAAAATATCCTACTTTAATACCCCCCCCCCCCCCACACACACACACACACCTATGGCTGATGTTTAATTTTATAAATTGGTAAACATGTTAAAAAAAACTTTATTCACTTAATTTGGTTTGTTTTTTTAACTCTTGCATTGGGCTTCAGTGTTTGTCCACTATTAAGTTATCTACCTTCAAAGGCTTCAAACACAGTATGTACCAAGTTACGCAGATGTATTATTCCAAACTAATTATATATATATATATATATATATATATCTATATTATATATATATTATATATATCTAATATATATATCTATATATATATACTTTGATATCATCACATATCAATATATATAGATATATACATATATATATATATACTATAATATTACTATATATCTATATATACTATATCTACTCTTCTCCTCTTCTCTCTCCTCTCCTCTAGCTCTCTCCTCTCTATATATATCATATATATCTATCATATATATCTGTATATATCTCTATATTTTTATATGTGCTGCTATCAATCTATCTCTCTCTATCTCTCTCTATATCTCTATATCTCTATCTCTCTATCTCTCTATCTCTATCTCTATCTCTCTCTCTCTATATCTCTATCTCTCTATCTCGTAGCTCTTTATATGTGTGTGTGTGTGTGTGTGTGTTTGTTACAAAGGAGCTGGTCGTAAAGACTTAAAAATAATGATTTTTAACTTTCCTGATAAAAACAACAACGGGTTGGTTTTCAGATTTTCACAAAACAGAGAAAATGTTACTTCTGTTGTCTTGCAGCAAGAAGGTCCTGGTTCAAACCCCAGCTTTGACCTGGGGTCTTTCTGCATGGAGTTTGTATGTTCTCCCTGGGTGTGTGAGTTATTACCAGGTACTCTGTACTTCCTCCCACAGTCCTAAACCATGACTGATAGGTTAATTGGTACTCTAAATCTTCCTTAGATATGAGTGTGTGTGTGCATGGATGTTTGTCCTGCTTCTTTCCGTGTCTCCTTGTGACAGACCGGTGTTCTGGGTGTGCTTTGCATCTCGTCCATTGACAGATCGTCTTTAAGTTTCAATGCTTTATAGGTTGTTCTATTTTTAGTAAAAGTACTTTTTATTAAAATGTTGCATGGTTCATTGTTTAGTGAGCATACAAAATCTAAAAAAAAAATCCCAGATTAATTTTTTTCTATTTGGAAAAAGTAAGTTAAGATTATGTCCCAAAAATAATTTTCAACTTGATAATGATATTTATGCCTGATAATGAGAACGTTAAATATAATTGTATTTAGACTATGAAGAAACCCTTAGTGGTGCAATAAAAGAGCCAGAAATAAGATCCTGGATCATCAATGCATGTTAATTTACTTAAGACAACATTTACCTTCTCTCCTTGACCTGAACTACTCTCCAGCGGTCCTGTGATCTGCTCTTTGATAAACTCCAGGTCATGTAGAAAAGTATAAAAATCAACAGAAAGTGAGAGTAGGAAAACTTTTGGTGGGACAGAAAAAGTTCATCGTACATTAGTCCCCAACAGGATGTTGTAAAATCTTTTATTAATTAGGTTTGTCAGGCTGCAGGTCTGTGAGCATAACTTAAATAATGACACCGTGTTCAGTAGGTTTTATTGGTCTTTATTACTCTGAGCCCTAAACTGTGTTATCACATCAAGTGAAATTTAACACCTCTGTGAAGAATAAAACCTTCTGTAAACAGAAAACCTGAGATCTAGAAATTCTCAAATACTTTGGAACCAATAGCCAGAAATTTCTGATATACTTAGGGTTTCTACATCTGTTGGAAGTAGGAAGTTTTATAAGAGATCTTAAACAACATCTGTTCTTTCCCAAGCATTGGGAAAAGATCAGCATTTCACCAGAATTGCAAAAGGGTACAAAATAATTTGGTTTATTATTAATTTGTTTATGGTTGATCTTGGATTTTATTTTCTGCACTTCATAGATTTACTGTGCGTGTTGAATCTGGATGCAATGCGAGACTGCGCATACTCGCAGTACGAAGGAACCTTGCTCATAGGTAGTTTTAGCCACCAAAGGATTATTTTAACTTCCTGAACAGACTTATCTTTATCTGCTTCAAGTGTTCAACATGGATTTATGCTTTAAACATTTTTTGTTGGTTTTATGTCCCTTTTTGTAATTTTAGGCTTTTAGCCCTTATACCCCTTATACTAAAATGTATCTGATACCATGCCATATTTAATAAAAATTGCAATGTTGACTGAGCTGCACAAACTGCCAGCATTGCCGGTGAGATGTTTGACATGTGTTCTACGGAGTACAGCACTGATAGTGGCTGGATTGCCTTTGACAGTGAGTCTTTTTTGTTGTTTCTTTTTGGCTTGGTGTGCACTTCAAATGACTATTAATTGGAGTGGGAAAAGCGATGTGGTGAAGAGAGAGCTGAGCCAAAAGGCAAAGCTCTCGATTTTCCCTGTCGATCTACGCTCCTACCCTCATCTATGGTCACGAGCTTTGGGTCGTGACCGAAAGAACGAGATCCCGGATACAAGCGGCTGAAATTAGTTTTCTCCGTAGTGTGTTTGAGCTCTCCCTTAGAGATAGGGTGAGGAGCTCAGTCATCTGGGGAGGACTCAAGAGTAGAGCCGCTGCTCCTCCACGTCGAGAGGAGCCAGTTGAGGTGGCTCGGGCATCTGGTTAGGATGCCTCCTGGACGCCTCCCTGGTGAGGTGTTCTGGGCACGTCCCACCGGGAGGAGGCCCAGGGGAAGACCCAGGACACGCTGGAGGGACTATGTCTCCCGGCTGGCCCGGGAACGCCTTGGGATTCCTCCTGAGGAGCTGGCCCAAGTGGCTGAGGAGAGGGACGTCTGGGCCTCCCTACTGAAGCTGCTACCCCCACGACCTGACCCCCGGATAAGCGGAAGACAACGGACGGACGGACGGACGGACGGACGGACGGGAAAAGCGATAGATTTTTGATTTTCCATGACGATTGAGAGACATGTACCTGTCTCTCCTTGTGTTTTTTGCATGGTAAATCAGGCTGAATTAAGTTAAATATTCTAGAAAAAAACATCTTATCCACATAGTGCTACATGCTTTGACCAGGAGTGTTTGATTGAATCAATAAAGAAGCAGATTCTGACAAAAAATAAAATGTTGTACAGAACATCAGCAGGTTATAGAAGGGTATAAAGCAGGGGTGTCAAACTCATTTTGGTTGAGGGGCCGCATACAGCTTAACCTGATTTCAAGAGGGCCACACGAGTAAACTCATTGCCAGATCAACTAGAACTAATAAAAGTGGACTTGTTGTTGATTTTTATATTAAATGAATTTCACTTTTACACAACATATTATGAATAACCTCAGCATTTTTTAAGAAAAGTATGTGCAATTTCAACAATACTTTTACTCAGTTAAACATTTACCAGAGCATTATGCATACGAACTGATCACAGTGATTGTATAATGTTGAAAAACATTTATTCACATTTCTTGGAACTTAAAAACACTGTCCTGCATGACAAAATACATCAAACAGAAAAAAATAGGAAATTATTTAAAATCAATTTTCCTCATCTGAAGCTCTGTGCTACCATCTGCTGATTAAAACACAGCATAAGAACGAAGTACATGTTTTTTTCAATAATTGTTTTATCATTCTCTTCCTTTTATCTTCTCTTCTTTTCACCTTTTCTTTTTTTCTTCTTGTTCTTCCTTTCCTCTCCTACTTTCCCATTGTAGTGTCCATATCATTTGAGATATTCCCCGCATGAATCATAATAAAACTATTCACATTCATAAATCAAGCAGAGCACTATGGCAAAAGCTATACTGCTCCACTTGTGAAAGTCAAATCTGATGAGCTCTTTTTGGCATTAAGACAACAATTCTTATTGCCACATTGTCAGACAGGACACTGAAAAAAAAAAAAAAAAAAATTATAATGATAATACATTTAGCCACCGGGCCGGACTTAACTGTTCGGCGGGCCGTATGTTTGACACCCCTGGTATAAAGGATGCATATCCCGTAATATATGGAAATTATAAAGCCCGGTAAAACTTGTGGATAAATGATCAAAAAGAACAGTAAATCCTTACAGAACATGCTAAAAACAAAGAGTCTGCTTATTGAGAGGAGAAAAGATTGATGTTACAAAGCTGAGTATTATTTTTTTCTCTCTCTCTTTTTCTATAGTAGGTACACCTGGTCTTGCATTCTGTTAACTGTGACATCATCCAGGGAAGACAGATCACCCACTATTATCATCTAATGTAGAACAGATTCCTGGATCAATGTGTGCTTTTGTGCTTGTTTGTCTCTGTTGTTGTGTCTGTGCTCTGTCTTCTGTAATCCCCAGTCAGTCGAGGAAGATGACCATTCATACTGAGCCCGGTTCGCTGGAGGGTTTTCCTTCCCGTTAATGGGGAGTTTTTCTTTCCACTGTCGCTTCATGCTAGCTCAGTATGAGGGATTGCTGCAAAGCAATCAACAATGCAGACGACTGTCCCTGAGGCTGTGCCAAACCAAAGCCAAAGGCATTACAGCCAAGTTTGAAACAACGTAAGAGGCATACATTATATACAGTATTGGGAGGTTACACAGACTGCACCCAATAAGGTCAACCTGAGGAAAAAGGTTGTTTTGTAGCTCTTTTCTGCATAAAATGTATGTTTACCACTGAAAAACAGCATAAATCTATTGTTCACCCTTGAGTGGAAGGTTGTTAAATAATGTCCTGATGAAATGTCTCACCTAAAGATCATCATGTGTAAATACGTATCATTCATTTGAAAGTTGGGTTTGTTCATGGGCAACCATGCAGGTTAAATCCCTATGTAGGCAGGGATAGATACTTTACAGAGGTATCTTTAATTTTTTTTATATACTTTTACTTTTGCACTTTAAAATGTCAATGCACAGTCAAGAACACACAGTGATAAGTCCCTTCGCCCTCTGATTGGACCATTCTTCCAGCACACCAAGGAGGCCAAAGCTTGAGATAGATGGGGGTATTTGTTCTTAAAGCATTTTAAATGGAATGTGGCTGATTGACTGGCTGCACAGATGGCTCTAGCGGACTTCTCTTCCATTTGTGGGGAGAGAGGTGGGTTTAGACTGACGCTGCCCTGGCTCAAATCACAAGGAGATATCTTGTGGAGGTGTGTGCTTTAGGTTTGGCTGCAGAGAAGAAGTTAAGAAGTAGTTCAGGGATGGCCTCTTGTGAGGCAGATATAATTATATTTTGTTTGTAAATAATATTGGTAATTTAAGCTGATCAAACATGTACAATTGAGAACTGCCTTGAAAGTATGTGAAATGTAGTTCATATTCCAATAAAATTGGTTGACAAGGCATACAACCCAAATTATTTTCTTCAAAATTCACCATCTATAAGGGTTTTACAGATTCTACTTTTTAATCATTGTGTCCTTTATGCAACAAAAGCCATGATATTAAATATGAGCTAATATTCAAACTGATATGTATAGGTATAGCCTGATAGCCCTTTACTGTCTGAAAAATAAATGCACTATATGACTTGTCACAAATTGTGATGAAAAATGTAGCTGAAAAAATATTTTATGTCATTTAAATTAAAATGTAAGCATTGTGCCCTCCTGTGTTGAAAGAGAAATCACAGGGTTGCTTCCCAAATTTTATTCAAACAGAACCTTCTTGAATCTTTGTAGATTTACATTTTCAGCACCTTGAAAAATGATTTAAACATGCAAGAGATTAATAAAGACCACTATATACTTTGATGAAGATTTTTTTTAAATAGTACCCCGAAATACATTTGCAGAATTAAGCAGATATGAAACATCTTCCAACTAAACCCAAAAGAAAAATCAATTGCATGGAGGATGAGCTTTCTCTGTAAATGTTCTTAACATTGGTTTTTGACACCAACAGATTTTTTTTTCATCTGTGAAAACTTCCTGCATCTGCATGTTGAGTCCAAAAGAACTACTACTACTAATGCTACTACTTCTATTGCGACTACTACTACTACTACTACTACTAATGATAATAATAATTATATAATTTATTTTAAAAGCACCTTTCAGGTCACTCAAGTGCATTGTACTAATCAAGCAGTATAAAGCAATGAGACAGAATAAAACAAACATATTACAATAAACCAGGAATTACAGAGCGTAAGCACATTTAAACAGATGGGTTTTCAGGTTGGACTTGAACTGGTAGAAGTACAGATCGTAAGATGCAAGACTAATGTGACGGTGCTTTGATGGTGTACTTTAATAATGTAGAAACTAGAAATCCTTCAGGATCTAAAACAAAATGCACAAAACAGGAGGAGCTATGTATTTTGTTTAAGGCAGTGATTCCCAATTTGGGAGCCCCACCTCCACACACACAAGGGGGTGCAAAACATTGTCTGCTCAGAGGTAGCGAAATGGTGAAATCTGTGAAGATTAGGAGCTAAAAGACCCACTGCGTCTCAACTCGGAGTAGAAATGATTGTGTTCTGCGTACAATATATTTCAACCAAAATTGCGATTTGATTTTGACTTTTCAACGCATTAACCACAAGCAATAAAAATGGCCTCTACATAAAGATGTTTGTAAACAAGGACTATTTAAAACAAGAACTTTTAATGCTTTAAAAACATTGCTGAAGTTGCTGAACTCCTTTGTTCCTCAAGCCATCAAGCTGTACAACTCCTCACTTGGGGGAACGAGAAGGTGTCAGGAAGAGGGACAAGGAACAAGGGTCGCCCCCCCCCCCCCCCCAATCACCACCACCACCCTCCTTTGGACATCTTGTGCAAAACAGTACCTGTTGTCACCCATGTGCAATAACACATGCCAACTACTGTGTAGTTTGGGTAATCTTTTTATGTATTTATCATATTCCAGGACATTACAACTTTTTTATGCTCTTTTGCACTTTTTATATTATTGTATTATCTGCTTGTATTCTATCTTCAATGGCTCTAATTCTGCCCTTTGTACTCTGTATAAACTACCGGAACCAGAATTTCCCTGAAGGAGCAATCCCAAGGGATGAATAAAGATGAGTCTAAGTCTAAGTTTTTATTAATCAGAATATTATTCAAGAGAACAGCTTTTAATTGATTTGGACATCAACCCTTGTTGAACATAAAGTGCAACCAGCAAGCAAGTCTATGTATTAAACTGATTGACCAGTACTTAATACTATGGTGAGATTCCTGAAAGTTTCTAGTAAAACAGTCTGATTATATTAACTCTAAAAAGTAATAAAATTTGATTATCTCACTGCTGCAACTGTCTTCCCTTCCATGTGGAGCAAACCCACTTTAAACATATTACTGACACTAAAAGGAGGCATCTGATTCACTAATTGTTACATGGCCACAAATTGCAGACCTCTGCGATTTGGAAATTGCGGTTTTTAAAATTGCGATTATATTGCAAATGCAATTAATCGTGCAGCCCTACTTGATATCGACCAATTTTCTCTTTATGATCTATCTGATGTGATATATAAGTTAAGATCCTCTAATAGTCCACTTGGTTGTCTTCCACTTGGCTGAAAAGATACTTTTGGTTTGATTGGGGCTTATTTATTAGGAATTGTAAATTCCTCATTGTCCACAGGCTGTGTCCTTGGCTTTTTTAAACACACTGCTGTCTACACATTGAACTTAAAAAGGCAGACCTTGATCCTGAAGTCTTGGCAAATTCTAGCCCAATTTCTAAATTGCCTTTTTTGTGTAAAATATTGGAAAAGTTAGTCTTTGAACAAATTCAAATTAATTTGGAAATTTGATGTTTTAGAAAAATTTCAATCTGGTTTTAAACTAGGCAAGGCAAGACACATTTATTTGTATAGCACAATTCAGTACAGAGACAATGCAAAGTGCTTTACATAATTAAAATATAGGAAAATAAAACTATAGGAAAATAAAACAGAATAAAAGCAAGTAGAAATAAAATGTAGAAACTGTCATGGTTGAGTTTTGGTTTGGCTTTGTTTTTCAGTTATTTTCATTTTTTCATCTGTTTTGGGTTAGGTTTGACTTTATTTATTGTTAGTTTTCAGTCATCAGTTATTTTCTGTCAATTTTCACTTCACCTCCTCAGCAGTCAGTGCTCTATTTAAACCTCCCTCTGTCTTCAGTTCAGCACTGGGCCGTCATCATTCCACACCTCTCCATGCCAGTCCCCGGTTTGCCTTGGAAGCTTTGTTTTGCTCCTGTTGTTAAGGTTAGTCCTGCCAGTCACTCTAAAGACTGTTTGTTCACTGTTTGTTCCTGGAGAGGTTCTGCTCTGTGTCCTGGTGTCTCCAGAGAACTGCTAACTGGACTAGCCATCCTGGAAAGGCTCTGCTCTGTGCCCTGGTGTCTCTCAAGTTCTGCTAACCTGACTAGCCGCCCTGGAGAAGCTCAGCTCTGTGCCCTGGTGTCTCTCAAGTTCTGCTAACCTGACTAGCCGCCCTGGAGAAGCTCAGCTCTGTGCCCTGGTGTCTCTCAAGTTCTGCTAACCTGACTAGCCGCCCTGGTGAAGCTCAGCTCTGTGCCCTGGTGTCTCCAATGAACTGCTAACCTGAGTGCTATGAGGCCTGCTAGCCGAGCAGCTCCTAGCAAGTGTGGACTCTCTGTCTCCGGGCCGTCAGCTCCTGCCTTCACCTGCACCCCTGAGCCGCTGTATTCCTGGACCTCTGGTTACATCTTCTATCAATCACCTACCCTCAAATAAACCTCTCAAACTTTTGTCCTGTGTGTGTTCTGAGTTCATCGATAAACAAATCCTGACAGAAACAAAATAGAACATTTGAAACAGTTGGGCTAAAAAAAGAAAAAAACTAATGATGTTTCAGTAGAACTGTTTAACTAGAGCAGTTGAAAGCAATCCTAAACAAATGTGTTTTTAATCTTGATTTAAATGAACTTATGTTTTCCGTACCTTTACAATTTTCTGGAAGTTTGTTCCAGATAAGTGGAGCATAGGAACTAAATGCTGCTTCTCCATGTTTAGTTCATGTTCTAGGTATGCCGAGTAGACTGGAGCCAGAAGATCTAAGTGGTCTGGATGGTTGATACACCGATAACAAGTCTGTGATGTATTTAGGTGCTAAGCCATTCAGGGATTTAGACTAACAGAAGGATTTTAAAGTCTATTCTCTGAGATACAGGGAGTCAGTGTAAGGACTTTAGAACTGGGGTTATGTGCTCTACTTTCTTAGTCTTAGTGAGGATGCGGGCAGCAGCGTTCTGGATCAGCTGCAGCTGTCTGATCAACTTTATAGGCAGACCTGTGAAAACACCGTTGCAGTAATCAATTCTACTAAAAATAAACGCATGGATTTGTTTTTCCAGATCCTGCTGACACATTAGTCCTTTAATCCTGGAAATGTTCTTCAGGTGATAGAAAGTCGAACTTGTAATTGCCTTTAGAGGCTTCTGGAGGTTCAAGTCTGAGTCCATCACTACACCCAGATTTTGGGCCTGATCAGTGGTTTCTAGCTGAAGCGACAGAAGCTGTGTGCTAACTTTTGATCTCTCCTCTATTGGTCCAAATATTATTAGTTCTGTTGTGTTTTTATTCAATTGAAAAAATTTTTTGGCACATCCATGCGTTGATTTCTTCTAAACGTTTACTCAGTGCCTGAACTGGTTCATAGTCATCTGGTGACATGGTGATGTAGAGTAATTAAATTATATAATAAAGAAGTTAAATTACACCTTGTCTCTTGTGCAGATGTTTTTCTGGCTATCCACTTCACAGAAGCACCGATAGTCAAAGTTGTTCTGGATGCCCAAGTGGTAGCAGTCCCTTAAGAAAAGATAATTAAAAAAAAATTGGAAAAAGTCATGTAATGTCATAGAAAAAAATAATTTATATTACATAAAGATTTAGCATTTAACTAACCAATCCATATCGTGGCTCACCTGGCAAAATAATCTCACTTATCCACATCGATACCGTCTCTTTTGTTGGCAACAATCTCATAGAGGAAAGAGTTGTCTTTAGGACAACCTTTTTATGGACACTGTGGAGATAGAGAGACAAATTATGTTTGTCAAACATTGAACTATTCTTTAGTAGGTGGAGACATATTTTTTTATGACTAGAGTCCACCATTCCTAAACAAACACACTTCATAATCCAAACAAGTCCAAACATTAAATGTACAGTAAACACAGTCTGAAACTTTCCACTGCAGAGCTGGTAGTGGTGTTTGGTATCACAACCAATATACCCATTTATACTCTACATAATTATGTTTTGGTAGTATTGTGTGGTAGCCTCTGTGCCTTTGACAGAGTAACTGCTTAAATTTTCATTTACTGGAACTATGCTGCTGAGATGTGTGATACGATCGCTCGACTGTCACACATGATTAAAGATGCCAGGTGCTTTAAATGTCACCTCTGTGATTTGCAATAGCCAGAATTTCTGAAAGTTTTAGTATGTCAAACTAATGACGTTTTAAGATTACTATGAATAAATTTTTATAGCTATGTGAATTATATAAAATATCATACCTTAATAAGCCCCCCCCCCCTCCCACCTAACGGCTGATGTTTAACCAACTTTAAAATTTGAACATGTTAAAACAACTTTATTCACTTAATTTGGTTTGTTTTTTAGCACTTGCATTGGGCTTTAGTGTTTGTCCACTAATAGATTATCGATCTTCAAAGGCTTCAAACACAGTATGTAACCAGGCCATACCAGGCTACTGCAGATGTTTTATTCCAAACTAATGGAATCCATAATTTTAAATTAACCTTTGATAAACATATATATTTTTGTGTTACAAAGGAGCTGGTCGTAAAGACTTAAAAATATTTTTTAAACTTTCTTAATAAAAACAACAATAGGTTGGTTTTCGGATTTTCACAAAAAAGGCTAACTGTCCAGCTTTTAATTTCTTCTAACAGAGAAAATGTTACTTCTGCAAGAAGGTCCTGGTTCAAACCCCAGCTTTGACCTGGGGTCTTTCTGCGTGGAGTTTGTATGTTCTCCATGTTCATGTGTGGGTTAATACCAGGTACTCCAACTTCCTCCCACAGTCCTAAACTATGACTGATGGGTTAATTGGTACTCTAAATTTCCCTTAGGTATGAGTGTGTGTGCATGGATGTTTGTCCTGCTTCTTTCCGTGTCTCCCTGTGACAGACCGGTGAGCTGTTGTGGGTGTGCTCTACATCTCGTCCATTGACAGATCCTCTTTATGTTTCAGTGATTTACTGTCATGATTTTGTTGTGGATGACCCCGGACACAGCACGCACACACAGAGGAGTTCATTAAGACAGTTTATTGCAGGTGGATAGTGGTGACATGAGAAACCAGAGTTTACCAGTCGGAGGTGAAGGATGCAAGAGCTGGCTGGCGGCAGGTACAGAGTCCAAAAACATGAGCAATAATCCCAAGGTAAAGTGGAGCTGGGCTGCTGCGGAACAAGGAACGAGACCAAGACGAAGTCATCAAAAGTTAGCAGCGCAGCCAAACAAAACCCAAACCTGACGAGACAGGAACCAAGGCGGGGAAACTGGAGCAGACAGGCATGATGGTCAGGAACAAACACTACGAGCCCGCGACGAGGAAACAACCGAGGTGAGTTTATAAGGGGAGCCTGACAGGTGACGAGAATGAAGGCTAATTAGTGTCCAGACAGGTGTGACTAATTGCTGAAGGAGGGTGAGCCGAGTGAACTGCAAAAAATGACAAGAAAAGAAACCAGACAAAACCTAAACCAAGACATTTACAGGTTATTCTATTTTTAGTAAAAGTACTTTTTATTACAATACTGCATGGTATATTGTTTAGTGAGCATCCAAAAATATAAAAAAAATCCTAAATTAATTTTGTTTTTCTGTTTGGAAAAAAGTAAGTTAAGATTATGTCCCAAAAATACTTTCAACTTCACAATTTTGGCCCATATGGACTTTATAAGGCCTGATAATGAGAACGTTAAATATAATTGTATTTAGACTATACAGAAACCCTTAGTGGTGCAATAAAAGAGGCAGAAAATAGGATCCTGGATCATCAATGCATGTTAATTCACTTAAAACAGCATTTACTTTCTCTCCTTGACCTGAACCACTCACCACCGGTCCTGTGATCTGCTCTTTGATAAACTCCAGGTCCTCTGACAGCACCAGGCCGTTCTCCTCCGTGATTGGCCTCAGGTTGTTGTCATCCACAAGGTAGTCAAACATTTTTAGAGAGGCAGCCTCATGCTGCAAAATGCAAAAACTTTCTTATATGAACAGGTAGAAAAGTATAAAAATCAACAGAAAGTGAGAGTAGGAAAACTTTTGGTGCGACAGAAAAAGCCAATCTTACATTCAATTCAATTCAATTCAATTTTATTTATATAGCGCCAAATCATGAAACATGTCATCTCAAGGCACTTTACAAAGTCAAGTTCAATCATATTATACAGATTGGGTCAGATTATACAGATTGGTCAAAAATGTCCTATATAAGGAAACCAGTTGATTGCATCAAAGTCCCGACAAGCAGCAGTCACTCCTGGGGAACCGTAGAGCCACAGGGAGAGTCGTCTGCATTGTACATGGCTTTGCTGCAATCCCTCATACTGAGCAAGCATGAAGCGACAGTGGGAAGAAAAACCACCCATTAACGGGAAGGAAAAACCTCCGGCAGAACCGGGCTCAGTATGAACGGTCATCTGCCTCGACCGACTGGGGTTACAGAAGACAGAACAGAGACACAACAAGACAGACAAACAAGCACAGAAGCACACATTGATCTAGTAATCTGTTCTACATTAGATGGTAGTAGCGGGTGAGCCGTCTTCTCTGGATGATGTCACAGTTAACAGAACGCCAGACCAGGTGTACCTACTATGAAGAAAAAGAGAGAGAGCAAAAAGTTAAAAGCTGAAATGACGACAGTCATTTCAATGTAATACAATGCAAAACTGGAGAACAGTAGACTGAAGAACAGTAGAAATCAGTAGAGTGAGAAAATTAGACCCTGATGTCCTCCAGCAGCCTAGGCCTATCACAGCACAACTATAGAGATAGCTCAGGGTATGAGCCACTCTAACTATAAGCTTTGTCAAAAAGGAAAGTTTTAACATTAGTCTTAAAAATAGATAGGGTGTCTGCCTCACGGACCAAAACTGGGAGTTGGTTCCACAGGAGAGGAGCCTGATAGCTAAAGGATCTGCCTCCCATTCTACTTTTAGAGACTCTAGGAACCAGCAGCAGACCTGCAGTCTGAGAGCGAAGTGCTCTGTTAGGAACATACGGGGTAATCAGAGCTCTGATATATGGTGGAGCTTGATTATTAAGGGCTTTATACGTTAGAAGGAGAATTTTAAATTCTATTCTTGATTTAACAGGAAGCCAATGACATTACATTAGTCCCAACAGGATGTTGTAAAATCTTGTATTAATTAGGTTTGTCAGGCTGCAGGTCTGTGGTCATAACTTACATAATGACACAGTGTTCAGTAGGTTTTATTGGTCTTTATTACTCTGAGCCCTAAACTGTGTTATCACATCAATTGACATTAACAGCTCTGTGAAGAATAAAACCTTCTGTAAACAGAAAACCTCAGATCTAGAAATTCCTAAATAGTTTGGGACCAATAGCCAGAACTTTCTGATATACTTAGAATTTCTACATCTGTTGGAAGTAGGAAGTTTTATAAGAGATCATAAACAACCTCTGTTCTTTCCCAAGCATTGGGAAAAGATCAGCATTCCACCAGATTTGCAAAGGGGTACAAGATAATTTGGTTTATTATTAATTTGTTTATGGTTGATCTTGGATTTTATTTTCTGCACTTCATAGATTTACTGTGCATGTTGAATCCGGATGCAGTGTGTGACTTTGCATACTCGCAGTACGAAGAAACCTTGCTCATAGGTCATTTTAGCCACCAAAAGGATTATTTTAACTTTCTGAACAGACTTATCTTTATCTGCTTCAAGTGTTCAACATGGATTTATGCTTTAAACATGTTTTGTTTGTTTTATGTCCCTTTATTTTACCTTTCATAATGAATCAATTTAAATGGTTCTTGTCCTGTTTTGACAGCAAACCTGTATAATTCCAGCCCTCTTAGCTGAGAACCTTGTGACGTTAACCAAACATTTACTTTCTATGTCCCTTGATTTCACTAAAAAACTCCCTGAAAGGAACTCGATTGTGTACCAATGATTTAAAAAAAGTTTAACTGTTGCAAATATCTGCAGTAGTTACAAGTACTTAACAAAGTAAGTATTGTAGGCTAAGAGGTATAACACTTTGTTCCCTCAATTAGGGGCGATGTGGCACAGAGGTTAGGGCAATTGGCGGGTTGCTGGTTCGATCCCCCGCACTGACTGTCTCTGTCGTTGTGTCCTTGGGCAAGACACTTCACCCGCATTGCCTGCTGGTGGTGGTCAGAGGGCCCAGTGGCGCCGGTGCATGGCAGCCTCGCCTCTGTCAGTCTGCCCCAGGGCAGCTGTAGCTACTAACATAGCTCACCACCGTCAGGGTGTGAATGGGTGAATGACTAAGACTGTAGTGTGAAGCGCTTTGGAGGTCGTCAAGACTAGTTAAAGCGCTATACAACTACAAGTACAAGCCAAATGTTGATTCACTTACCAATGAGTACACAAAGGGAAAGAAAAAAAACTGTAAGGCTACTTTAAGAGGCTCAGTGTCATTACAGAGGAATAATCATCCAATTCCCTCATGCTGTCGATACAAATTCCTATTTTGGAGCAGCACTTAGATAAAACATATACATAAAAGCAAAAAATCCTGATGATGAACTACATTAAGAAGTTTATTTAAAGTGCTCTGTTAAAATTTCTCAAACAGGAAAACAGGATTAAAAAGATGGGTTAGAGAATAACATGCAGGGAGTCTGCATTACAGAAACAGTACTTATAGTTAAAAAACTCAGATTACATCGTAGAATAAAGTGCAGGTCTGTAAAAAAAGAGGATATTATGGTATGCGTCTTTGAAGGAGTTTTTTTCTGCTATTAAGTTGATTTTCTCTAAAAGGCTTGGGCTTTCCTTTGTTCTGCATTGTGTATGTATGCAGATTCAGATGTTTACTTATTAGTCATGGACACTTTTTACGCTTATTTGTGGGCGGCAAATATTTTGCATCTGCATAAATGTTCTATATTTGGCCACAGTGTAATACACCCTCAGAATCTGGAAACCTGATAATTCAACCAACACAATACTTATTTTGTGGCGGCACGGTGCGACAATGGTTAGCACTCTTGCCTCAAAGCAAGAAGGTCCTGGGTTTGCGTCCTGGACCTGGCAGGGGCCTTTCTGTTTGGAGTTTACATGTTTTTTCTTTGTCTATGTAAGTTTCCTCCAGGTGCTCCGGTTTCCTCTAACACTGAAGACATTCTGGTCAGGTTGGCCATTAGTGGTGGCACGCTCAGTCACAGCAGCTGAGGCTAAACCTCCATCTGATCTATGAAATTTCGCTGTATGTACTTTGTATGTTTAATGACAAATAAAAGCATCTCATCTCATACATTGAGTAAATATTTTTAAAAAGTTAATTTTCAATAAACTGGTGTAACTGGAACAGGAAGAAGAGGGGGACTTAGGTTCCAATTCTCCAAAACTTATAATTAGACTTAGACAACTTTATTTGTCATTTTGAATGCACAAAGTGCGTACAGAACGATATTTTGTTTGCATTCAGCTTGAAAAATCACAGAAAAATTGCAGTAAATGTTAGGATAAAGGTGCGGCAGTGATTTATGTAAACAACTGAAATGTAAACAATGTAAACAATGCAGGGGAAATAGACAGTGTGCAATTCACAGTGTTCAGGTGAGTATTATTATAACCGTGCAATATACAAATGTGGTACAGAGTCCATTTGTGGCTTCAGCATTTCAGAGTCCATTTTGTGGCTTCAGCAGTTCAACAGTCCGATGGCATATGTGTAGATGTGCAATATACGAATGGTGTACAGAGTCCTTTGGTGGCTACAGCAGTTCAGTAGTCTGAAGCATATGTGCAAATGTGCAGATATACGAATGTGATACAGTGTCCATTTTGTGGCTTTAGCAGTTCTAGCAGTTTAACAATCTGATGGTAACAGGGAAAAAGCTTTTGAAGAACCTGGAGGACCTGCAGCGGATGCTGCGGAACCTTTTCCCAGAAGGCAGTAAGGAGAACAGTCGATGGTGGGGGTGTGAGGGGTCCCCGATGATGTTACGGGCTCAGGACACACAACACTGACAGTAAGCGCTGTAGATTGCCAGCCAGCTCTCCCAGAGCTGGGTGACTAAGGGTTGAGACTTGAGAGGAACGCCGAGGGGGTCAAAGTCTCCCAGAGACCACGGGTGCTGAGCCCTCTCCCGAGGCCAGGGGCGTCCGAAGGAAGAAGCATCCGACAATTTCCACCTCGCAGGTCGGCGACGGACCCTCCTGGGTCTCCGCGTCACAAGATGGCGATAGACCCACCTGGGTCTCCGCGTCGCATGACGGCGACAGACCTTCCTGGGTCTCCGTGTCGCATGACGCCGATGGACCCTCCTGGACCCCTTCTTGGGACTTGGATGGAGACGTGTTCTTCTGCCACCCCACCCTCCCCCCCCCTCGGGGGGCGGGTCCTCCTCCACCCCCTCATGAAGCTTGAGGAGCTGTGGGCGGCTCAGGACAGAGAAGTGACGTACTCCGGTCTCCCGGGCAGGAAGTGACTGAAGGAGCGATGGAGGTAGCTGGCAGAGAATGAGGCGGAGAGGTAGACGGTTGATGGACTGGCTCGGCTGACCCCTGCTCAGAAAAGCTGGAGGGCCGCTTGACAAAATGCCGTCTTCTCCTCCGACGGCGGGACGGCGGACTTACTGGTAAACTGGGCAAGGTGCCGGCCTCGCCGAGCGCTGCTCTTCCAGAACAAAAAAAAATTAGTCGGTGACGAGTTCATGGTACTGGCCAGAATGTACTGTTATGGTTTGTTTAGAGTAAACTCAATATTCAACCAGACTCGGAGCAGCACTCAAACAAAAAAGGTTTATTAACAGATTTGGGGAAAAAACGGGAACATAATCCGGGGTTAACAGGTGCGGATCCCAGAGACAGAACAGAGCTGGATCCAGGGAGAACATCAGGACCAAACGGGATCAGGTAGGCTCAGAACAGAAGGACAGAAAACAGGTCGGGCACAAACAGACATTTTTGTAATGAAATGTGCGTAATGTGTTTATATTTTTAGAATGTGTTACAAGTGCAGAAATCCATCATAACTCATAATCTGTTACCAATCAAATAACAAATAATTTAGTTTTATTTTTTTTCATCAAAGAATCAATATTTTTTCCATGTCTACTCTGTAAAGTGTATATATTTGTAAATCTGACTCTGATGACGTCAGTGCCTCACCGGCTATGAACCCTACCGCACGTCACTGGGATATTGGTCAGTGATTAGATTTTTTGTATATTTCAGTTACAAATGAGAAAATTCAACCAGATTCGCGAATAAAGGTTCTTCCGAGAAAAGGAAGCCTTGTGTGGTGAACTTCATTTTGTTCGCTGGCTGTCTAGCAGCACATGGTTGCGTGGTGTGAGGACAGCACAAAGCTTCCCAAAGTTTATTTAAACAGAACCTTCTTCATTTTCACCACTTTGGAAAACAATTTAAAAATGCAAGAAATTAATGAAAACAACTATATAACTTATGTTTTTAAAATGGTACCCCAAAATACATTTGCATTATTAAACAGAACTGAAACATCTTCCACCAAAACTCTGAAGGGGGGAGGGGGTTGCTTTCTCTGTAAATTATCTTAATACCTAAAACATTCAAATCCTTTCTATGTTTAAGCGGTAAGTTTAAAAAATACCCTGAAACCCATCAGCGGTAAAAAATAAATATACTGCTTTAGAAATATTAGTTCCTTGAATTGCAAAACTAGGCTTCAAATTAAAACTCAATCAAATAGATCAAATACATGCTTTTAAATGTCCTGTAAAGCTTTTATTTAATTAAATATTAATTAAATACTGTACCTCCCGATACAGTATTAAATGTATGCATCTATATATATATATATATATATATATATATATATATATATATATATATATATATATATATATATATATTGTAACGTTTCTGGCACTGGAGCTGCTAATTGCAATCAGCGCACCTGCGCTGCCTTCACCTCTACCGGCTTATAAGCTCTGCGCCTCGCAGTCTCCAGTGCCAGAACGTCTCGAGCCTCACGGTGAGAACTTCCAGCCATTTTTCTGAGAGTCTGTCTGCCTGTCTGCCTGTCTGCCTGTCTGCCTGTCGACCCGTTTTGCCCCTGTTTTTTGAGCCAGCCTGAACCCCTTTGGATTTGTCTGCCCGCCTGAGTTCTGTTCTTCAGCCTCAGTGATTTGGACTGCCTCCCTGTGTTTCGGACCCTGCCAGCCTGTAAGTTTCTGAGATTGCCTACTCTTTGATTATTGTGATTCTGGATTTGGATTTGGACCTGGACCTGGACCCGTCTCTGGATTCTCCCTCGGAAACCTCTGCTGGATTAAACGGATATCCCTCCCGTCAAAGAACCGGACCGGACCTGGACAAAGAACTGGATAGCCCCTTCACGGACCCTGCTGCTTCCTGGAAACCAGACGCTGCTAAAACAAGCCGTCCTCGTGTCCCAGGTTAGTGACTCAGCTCCGTGTAATATTCCCTCTGTGCCCCGCTGGTCACTAACCCACCACTCTGCCTTCAGGAACCGCCAGAGGCTGTGTGCTGCCGCACAAACCAGGGGGGTCCGCGCCGCCACCATCTTTAATAAACTGTTAAAGTTTTACTCACTCGTTTTCGGGTATTTCTTGGGTCCATCCATATCCATTACAGTACGTTCTGGCCACCACAGACATGGACCCTGTACCCGAAACCCAGTGGCGCGCGGGGGTAGAAAGATCCATTTCAGAATTAGAAGTCGGTGTTTCGGAAATCCTTAATCATCTCCGAAGTCAGACTAGTCCGCAGCCTTCACTTCCGCAAACAGCTTCCGCGAACCCTCCGTCACTTCCGGTGACGTCACCCATATCAGAGCCCCGTCTCACCCCGCCGGGACTGTTCTCTGGCGATCCTGAGCAATGTAGGGCTTTCCTCACTCAGTGTGAGATTCATTTTGAGCTACAGCCTTCCTCATTCCCCTCTGACCGAGCTAAAGTCGCTTACATGATCTCCTGTTTGGCCGGTAAAGCCCGGTTAGGGGGAACTTCCGAGTGGCAGAATGACTCACGCATTTGCCACTCATATGATGCCTTCTCCAAAGAGCTCGTGAGAGTTTTCAGTCCCGTGTTGCCCTGTCGGGAGTCTTCTAGAGGGCTTCTGTCCCTGAGACAGGGGGATAGGTCTGTGGCCGACTACATTATTGATTTTCATTTATTATCTGCGGAGAGCTTGTGGAATGAGTTTGCCCTTATGGACGTTTTTATTCATGGGCTCAACGATAAGATTAAGGATGAACTTGCTACCCGAGAGTATCCTAAGTCCCTCAAGCAGCTTGAGGAGCTGGCCACTAGAGTGGATCTCCGTCTCATGGAGCGACGAAGGGAGCGTCGCTCTAACCCCCCGACCCACTCTCGAGTTTCGGCTCCTCCTCCCGTCACCTTGCCGGCCTCACAGAAACCCTCTGAACCTGAACCTATGCAGTTGGGCAAGCTGGGTCTGTCAAAGGAGGAATACCAGCGCAGACAGCAACAGGGACTCTGCCTCTACTGCGGTGGGTCGGGTCATCAGGTCTGAGGTTGTCCGGTAAAAGGCCAAGCTCAGTAGGGGGTGGGACGTCCCTACTGAGCTACACCAAGTTAGCTGTCCCATCTGATCGTCTACTGCCTGCAACTTTAACCTTTGCCTCTCATTCTCACTCAGTCTCTGTTTTCATCGATTCAGGGGCCGACACAGAGTTTTTGGATGAAGGCCTGGCCAGGAGATTAAACATTCCACTGCACAATGGCTCTGCTGCCCGTAGTGTTCTCGCCCTGGATGGGCACAAACTCAATCAGTCACGCCTCGTCTCCGAGCCAGTGGAGTTAACTATGGGAGGTTTTCATAAGGAGGAACTGACCTTTATGATTATTGATTCCCCACAGGTTCCAGTCATCTTGGGGGCTACCTGGCTCCGCAAACACAACCCCCAGATTGACTGGCGGCGCGTCGAGGTTACAGGTTGGGCTTCATCCTGTTCTGAGTTTTGTTTATCTTCCGCCCAGCCACCTCGTTCTGCTAAGGGTAAGATTGATGAGTTCTACCCAGATCTGTCCAAAGTCCCGTCCGTCTATCATGATTTAAAGGAGGTTTTTAACAAAGCCAAGGCCACAAGTTTACCTCCTCATCGCCCTTATGATTGTGCTATTGATTTATTGCCAGGCACCACTCCTCCTAGAGGCCGTCTTTATTCCTTATCCCCTCCGCAGTCCCAGGCCATGCAGGATTACATAAATGACAGTTTACAAGCAGGCATTATTCGCCCCTCTTCCTCGCCAGCAGGGGCGGGCTTTTTCTTTGTGGGGAAAAAGGATGGCTCCCTCCGCCCATGCATTGATTATAGGGGGCTCAACAATATTTCGGTTAAGAACCGATATCCTATTCCCCTAATGAACACTGCGTTCGACCAGGTCCAAGGAGCTCAGATTTTCACTAAATTGGACCTTCGCAACGCTTACCATCTGGTCCGTATTAAGGAGGGGGATGAATGGAAGACCGCATTCAACACCTCCACCGGCCATTATGAATACCTGGTCATGCCATTCGGTCTTACAAATGCTCCAGCCGTTTTCCAGAACCTAGTTAACGAGGTTCTTAGGGATATGATTGGTCGTTATGTGTTTGTTTATCTGGACGACATCCTCATCTACTCCAAGAATCTCACCCTTCACAAGCAGCATGTTCGTTCCGTCCTTCTCCATCTCCTTCAGAACCAGTTGTATGTTAAGGCAGAGAAATGCGAGTTCCACACCTCTTCTACCTCCTTCCTCGGTTTTGTTTTGTCCCCCGGACAGACGGCTATGGATCCAGCCAAGGTTCGTGCAGTTAAGGAATGGCCCGTCCCAGTGGACCGTAAGCAACTCCAGAGATTCCTTGGGTTCGCTAATTTTTATAGGAGGTTCATAAACAACTACAGTCAGGTTGCATCCCCGCTCCACGCTCTCACCTCAAGTAAAGCCAAGTTTGTTTGGACAGAGCAAGCGGACGAGGCTTTTAAGCTTCTTAAAGAACGCTTTACCTCTGCACCGATCCTGATTTCCCCCGATCCAGAGAAACAGTTCATCGTGGAAGTGGATGCCTCTAGTTCTGGGGTTGGGGCTGTCCTCAGTCAGGAGTCTGTTGATGGCCGCATTCATCCCTGTGCTTTCTTTTCCAGGAAGTTGTCTAAGTCTGAGCAGAATTACGATGTTGGCAAACGAGAGCTCCTGGCCGTTAAATTGGCCCTCGAAGAGTGGAGGCATTGGCTTGAGGGCTCCAAGACTCCATTTTTGGTCTAGACTGACCACCGCAACTTGGAGTATCTTAAGACGGCAAAGAGACTCAATCCCAGACAGGCCAGGTGGGCTTTGTTTTTTAGTCGCTTCAACTTTTCCCTTTCCTATAGGCCTGGGTCCAAGAACATCAAGCCTGACGCCTTGTCAAGGGTTTTTGAAGCCAAAGAAGAGGACCCGGATCAAGAAACGGGGTTCATTCTGCCTGACACTGTCAGATGTGCTGTCTCCCGCCTTGGACTCGAAAGGGAGGTAAGAGAGTCTCTCGGTGCCGTTCAGGTACCCGATAAGTGTCCTAAGGACAGGCTCTTCGTTCCCCCTCAACTCAGGTCCAAAGTGATCAAACTTTGTCACAGTTCCCGCCTCTATGGTCATCCCGGCATTAATAAGACCATTCGGACCATCAAGTCCCAGTTTTGGTGGCCCACTCTGGTCCAGGATGTCGGGAGGTTTGTTGCAGCCTGTTCCCCTTGTAATCAGGCTAAGGTTTCCCGTCGCCCCCCTTCAGGGCTCCTCCATCCTCTGCCTGTCCCTTCTCGCCCTTGGTCCAGCCTTTCCATGGATTTCATCACTGGCCTTCCCTCCTCAGATGGGTTTACGGTTATCCTCACTATTGTGGACCGATTCTCTAAGATGGTTCATCTGGTCCCCTTACCCAAGCTCCCCTCAGCCAAGGAGATGGGGTTTATCCTGGCTAAGGAGGTGTTCAGGTTGCACGGTCTGCCTTCTGACATTGTGTCTGATCGGGGTCCCCAGTTTGTGGCCCGTTATTGGCAGGAGTTCTGCGCCATGCTCGGCATCTCCGTCAACCTGTCCTCCGGCTTCCACCCCCAAACCGATGGCCAGTCCGAGAGGATGAATCAGGAGGTCGAGACCAAGATCCGCCTCTTCTGTCAGTCCGATCCCTCCAAGTGGGCCCAGAATTTACCCTGGGTGGAGCACGCTATTAACGCGACGCCCTCTAGTTCTACTGGGCTCTCTCCTTTCTACATCGTCTATGGGTTTCAGCCCCCTGTCTTCACCACTGAGGAGGTAGAGTCCAGAGTTCCGTCTGCCCGCCTCTCGGCCCTGAGATGCCAACGTGCCTGGAGGAGGGCCAAGAGAGCTATACACAAGGCTTCCCAGATTCAGGCCCGCGCAGCTAATCGCCGGCGCGTTCCTGCTCCTTTGTACCAGGTAGGAGACAGGGTCTGGCTGTCCACCAGGGACCTTCCGTTGAAGACTGATAGCAAGAAGTTGGCACCTCGGTTCATCGGGCCCTTCCCTATCACCAAGGTAGTTAACCCGGTGGCGGTCCGCCTCCGTCTGCCGTCTGCCATGAAGGTGCACCCTGTTTTTCACGTTTCCCGTATCAAGCCTGTTAAGACCTCCAGTCTGGTTCCCACCGTCACACCCCCACCTCCCACCCGTCTGGTTGACGGTTCCCCGGCCTACACTGTTAAGAGGATTCTGAAGTCCCGGAAGTGGGGTCGAGGCACCCAGTACCTCATTGACTGGGAGGGTTACGGGCCTGAAGAACGGCAGTGGGTCCCGTCCCGCCACATTCTGGACAAGTCCCTCATTAGGGATTTCCACAGAGCCCACCCGGACCAGCCTAGGGCGTCTGGAATCCGCCCTTGAGGGGGGGGCTCTGTAACGTTTCTGGCACTGGAGCTGCTAATTGCAATCAGCGCACCTGCACTGCCTTCACCTCTACCGGCTTATAAGCTCTGCGCCTCACAGTCTCCAGTGCCAGAACGTCTCGAGCCTCACGGTGAGAACTTCCAGCCATTTTTCTGAGAGTCTGTCTGCCTGTCTGCCTGTCTGCCTGTCGACCCGTTTTGCCCCTGTTTTTTGAGCCAGCCTGAACCCCGTTGGATTAGTCTGCCCGCTTGAGTTCTGTTCTTCAGCCTCAGTGATTTGGACTGCCTCCCTGTGTTTCGGACCCTGCCAGCCTGTAAGTTTCTGAGATTGCCTACTCTTTGATTATTGTGATTCTGGATTTGGATTTGGACCTGGACCTGGACCCGTCTCTGGATTCTCCCTCGGAAACCTCTGCTGGATTAAACGGATATCCCTCCCGTCAAAGAACCGGACCGGACCTGGACAAAGAACTGGATAGCCCCTTCACGGACCCTGCTGCTTCCTGGAAACCAGACGCTGCTAAAACAAGCCGTCCTTGTGCCCCAGGTTAGTGACTCAGCTCCGTGTAATATTCCCTCTGTGCCCCGCTGGTCACTAACCCACCACTCTGCCTTCAGGAACCGCCAGAGGCTGTGTGCTGCCGCACAAACCAGGGGGGTCCGCGCCGCCACCATCTTTAATAAACTGTTAAAGTTTTACTCACTCGTTTTCGGGTATTTCTTGGGTCTATCCATATCCATTACATATATATATATATATATATATATATATATATATATATATATATATATATATATATATATATATATATATATATTAGGGCTGGGCAAGTTAACGCGTTAATTCCGCGTTAATTCATTAGACTATTAACGGCGATATTTATTTTATCGCGCATTAACGCATGTTGCTCACATGCTTTCAGTCAGTGTCAGTCAGCAGGCGCGCTGACTGCAGTGCGCTGTCACGGCAGCACTCTCCCGCTCCCCCTCCCCTCTCGTACATGGCTCAGCGGCGCCAGCCAATCAGCACGCAGGCTCTGCCTGGCCCGCCCACTCAGCTCTCACACAAACTTAGCAAACAAACAGCTGAGAGAGACCGCAGCAGCGAAAACACATGAACAGGGGAAGTAGCACCGTTTGGCTTTATTTTAATACCGTAAATGAAATCAAGCTGTATGTTTTGTAAAAAGCCGGTTCATTTCAGTGGAAACACAACAAATTTATCTAAGCACGTGAAAAAACATGAAAACGTCGAGCCCCAGAAACGGAGAGAGGAGACGAAACTTCTGTCATTGCCCCGACAGACCCACAGACGTCTCTGACTGAGGCGTTTCAGTCCTCCAGGGAACATCCAGGTAGATCAGTGGATGGATGGATGGATGGATGGATGTTACTGGAGCCCACACATAACATGTAATTAAGACCTTGAAAGAACCCAGTACATATATTAAAAAGTGTTATTTAAGATAAGATAACATTAGCTAATCCTTTTTTTATCCCACGACGGGGAAATTTATAGGATTAAAGCAACAGGCAGGTGCACACAACACAGACAAAATTACATAAGGATTGAAATATATAAGAGGTGGATTAGCGAAAAAACACTGAACATAACATTATTATTATTATTATTATTATTATTATTATTATTATTATTTAATTGTAATAATAAAATAAAAACCACAAAACCCAAAAGGTCAACAGTTTCATGATACATCAAGCTTAGGGACTGGCTAATATACAGCAGGTTAAAAAAGGCCATATTTTGGCTGCAGTGCTTGCTGTTCTCTTATGAAGAAAAGATCAACTAGTGCACTTAATTCAATAGATGGGTTGAAAATATCCAGTATAAAATAAGTGCTACAAATGTTACAACACTTTTGTTCATATGGCAGCAGAACATTAAAATAAAAGTGCTCTTTACACTACTTTTGAATTCATTCTTGGAGTTTGTAAATACAATGCGATTAATCGCGATTAATCGCGATTAATCAGGGTGATTAATCGCGATTAAATATTTTAATCGTTGCCCAGCCCTAATATATATATATATAGATGCATACATTTAATACTGTATCGGGAGGTCACAAAGACTGCAAAAGTGGGAGGTTACAATACAAACCATAAGGTCCATGAGGTTGTTAAATGATGTCCCGATGAACTGTCTCACTTAACGATCGTCATGTAAAACCCTGCATCATTCAGTTAAAAGTTAATCTGGTCTCAAATAATGATCGAAAATGTGATGAAACTATTTTGTCTTCTATTGTTAGATTTGTATCCTTTATTTAAGCAGTTTAATAACTCATTGTGATTAGAACCTCTTTTTCAACTTTGCAAAGGTGGCAGTGTGACACATACAACACACCCAAAATACAAACCAGATACATAAAACACAAAATCAAGAGGCATCACATAATTAAACACTATAGAGCAATTACAGAACCCAAATGATCTGGTGTCTCTGTCCTTTAAAATTATTTGAATTTACTAACAACAGATGCTAACTTTCAATCGTTCTGTGTGTCATTCCAGATGCCAGGGGCAGAAAATTTAAAAGCCTTTTTACCCATTTCAGTTCGGACCTTTGGGACCTGCATCACAGTTAAGTCCTGAGAATGCAGGGCGTAATGGGAAACAGTTCTAGACAGAAGTGAGCACAAGTATTTAGGAAGATGCCAAATAATACATTTATAGATAAAAATAAGCAAATGAAGATTCTGCAATTAGTCAAAAATTGACTTTTTGGTATGGCATACAAAGTGATGTGTTTCATAGCTACAGTTAGTCATGAAACGCAGGGCATGATGATATACAGCATTCAGTTTTTTGAAATTCTGGGCTGAGGTGTTCATGAATAGCAGACAGAAGTTGTAATCTTTGGACCAGAGTCCTCAAAAAATAAACTTCCTAATCAATCACTTAATCTGCATGGCATTAACTTGGCCTCTGGTAATAAAGTAAAAAATCTTTGTGTTATTTTCGACCAAGACATGTAATTTAAATCCCATATTTAAATCTGGAATATCGCCAAAATTAGAAACATTCTGTCCAGGGGTGATGCTGAAAAACTAGGCCTTGCATTTGTTACTTCAAGGCTGGACTATTGTAATTCTTTACAATCAGGAAGTCCACAAAATGCAGTTCGAAGTCTTCAGCTGATCCAAAATGCTGCAGCAAGAGTTCTGATGAAAATCAACAAAATCATATTTCTCCTGTTTTAGCTTCCCTTCATTGGCTTCCTGTTAAATCAAGAATAGAATTTAAAATTCTTCTTCTAACTTATAAAGCCCTTAATAATCAAGCTCCATCATATATCAGAGCTCTGATTACCCCATATGTTCCTAACAGAGCACTTCACTCTCAGACTGCAGGTCTGCTGGTGGTTCCTAGAGTCTCTAAAAGTAGAATGGGAAGCAGATCCTTTAGCTATCAGGCTCCTCTCCTGTGGAACCAACTCCCAGTTTTGGTCCGTGAGGCAGACACCCTGTCTACTTTTAAGACTAATGTTAAAACTTTCCTTTTTGACAAAGCTTATAGTTAGAGTGGCTCATGTTACCCTGAGCTACCTCTATAGTTACGCTGCTATAGGCTTAGGCTACTGGAGGACATCAGGGCCTATTTTTCTCACTCTACTGATTTCTACTGTTCTCCAGATTTGCATCGTATTACATTGAAATGACTGTTGTCATTTAAGCTTTTAATTTTTTGCTCTCTCTCTCTTTTTTCTTCATAGTAGGTACACCTGGTTTGATGTTCTGTTAACTGTGACATCATCCAAGGAAGACAGATCACCTGCTATTACCATCTAATGTAGAACAGATTACTGGATCTATATGTGCTTCTGTGCTTTTTGTCTCTTTTGTTGTGTTTCTGCTCTGTCTTCTGTAACCCCCAGTCGGTCGAGGCAGATGACCGTTCATACTGAGCCCGGTTCTGCTGGAGGTTTTCCTTCCCGTTAATGGGGAGTTTTTCTTTCCGCTGTCGTTCATGCTTGCTCAGTATGAGGGATTGCTGCAAAGCCATGGACAATGCAGACGACTCTCCCTGTAGCTCTATGCTTCTCCAGGAGTGAATGCTGCTTGTCGGGAATTTGAAGCAATCAACTGGTTCCCTTATATGAATTTCACTTTGTAAAGTGCCTTGAGCTGACATGTTTCATGAATTGGCGCTATAAAAATAAATTGAATTTCCATAATCCATCAGGGGGGAGAATAGTTGAAGTAATCAGGAGCCTTCACACATGGTGTGACAACTCTTTTTGTTTCTAAAAAAGAATTCCAATTTAAGTTTTATCTTAGAAACCCATCCATCCATCCATCCATCCATCCATCCATCCATCCATCATCTTCCGCTTATCCGGGGTCGGGTCGCGGGGGTAGCAGCTTCAGTAGGGAGGCCCAGACGTCCCTCTCCCCAGCCACTTGGGCCAGCTCCTCCGGGGGAATCCCAAGGCGTTCCCAGGCCAGCCTAGAAACATAGTCTCTCCAGCGTGTCCTGGGTCTTCCCATGGGCCTTCTCCCGGTGGGACGTGCCTGGAAAACCTCACCAGGGAGCCGTCCAGGAGGCATCCTAATCAGATGCCTTAGCCACCTCAACTGGCTCCTCTGGCTGTGGAGGAGAAGCGGCTCTATTCTGACTCCTCCCCGGATAACTGAGCTCCTCACCCTATCTCCTAGGGAGAGCCCAGACACACTACGGAGAAAACTCGTATCCGGTTGTATCTGGGATCTCGTTCTTTTGGTCATGACCCAAAGCTTAGAAACCAGCTTGTCAATATGAGTTTAAAAGGATAAATTATCATCATTCAGAATACCTAAGTATTTGTAGCACCTGAAAACTTCAATTTCAACCCTTTGAACAGTTAACAGGCTGGGAATGAGAGGTGGGATCTGCTAACCATTTTTATTTTTACAAAACCACCTTTTTTTTTTTTTTTTTTTTTTTTTTTTTACAAAAACATGACTGATGCCGTGAGAGCAAGCCTGTTGAATCTAAAAATGTTTTCAGCTGTTCTGGGACCAACTTTTCCAAAACTTTGAATAGTACACACAATTTTGAAATTGGTCTGTAGTTATTGACTACAGATGGATTGCCACCTTTCAACAAGGGAAGAACACAAGCAGACTTCCATTTACAAGGAATCTTATTTTCAGAGAAAGTTAGATTAAAGATATGACATGAAGGTTCTGCTATGAAACGTAAGCATTGTGCCCTCTTGTGTTGAACAAAATAAATTGCAGGGTTTGCTTCCCAAAGTTTATTTAAACAGAACCTTATTGAATCTATGAGAAGATTTACAACACTTCGAACAAAAATTTAAACATGAATGAAAACAACAACATATGTTTTAAAATGATACCCCAAAATACATTTGATTGTACAGTTACATAAAAGAATTACTGAAATCCACCAGCTGTAAAAACAATATATATATATATATATATATATATATATATATATATATATATATATATATATATATATATATATATATATATATATATATATATATATATATATATATATACTGCTTAAGAAATATTAGTTCTTTGAATAGCAAAACTAGGCTTTATACTAAAACTCATTTAATAGATCAAATATATGCTTTTATATGTCCTATAAAGCTTCTATTACAATATAAATCCTCCCTGCAGGGGTCAGTATATTCAAATATAACCACTTTTTAAATTCCTTCAATTTTCTTTTAGAATATATCATTAACTGCACTGATCAACACCCACCCTTAAGAGAAAAACATCACTGAACATCAAAGTTCAATAAAAAAAGACTTTTCCCATTTAATTAAAAATCCAACTTCATAATCATTTCTTCTGCTGGCTGCAGGAGACTTCAGCTGTTTTGTCTAAGTCCTGCGTTTCTGCATCAGAAAAGACAAATGCTAGTTAAGAGAGTTTAAAGGACACACAACAGCAACAAATGCAACATTGCAACCATTTACAATGCAGTAAATGTTAATTCTGACTCAATGTTTTGCTTGTACATAGGAAGCAATCTTTTCAAAACCAAACACACTTTATTACTGCCAATCTTTCTGAGTACATAAGAAATAATACATTCACTCTTTGCAGCAATTTATGGATTATATACACAGTACACACCAAAAGTTTGGACACACCTTCTCATTCAAAGAGTTTTCTTTATTTTCATGTGGAATTATATACTTAACAAAAAAGTGTGGGCTGCACATTGGTACAGTGGGTAGCACTGTTGCCTTGCAGCAAGAAGGTTTTGGGTTCAAATCCAACCCAGGGTGTTTCTGCATGGAGTTTGCATATTCTACCTGTGCATGTGTGGGTTCTCTCTGGGTACTCTGGCTTCCTCCCACAGTCCAAAAACATGACTGTTAGGTTAATTGGCTTCTCTAAATTGTCCTTAGGTGTGAGTGTGTGTGTGAATGGTTGTTTGTCCTGTTTGTCTCTGTGTTGCCCTGCGACAGACTGGCAACCTGTCCAGGGTGTACCACGCCTCTTGCCTGGTGAATGCTAGAGATAGGCATCTCACAATCCCATGAGTGATTAAGGAGTGATGGATGGACAAAAAAGTGCGAAACAACTGAAAATATGTCCTATATTCTAGGTTCTTCAGAGTAGCCACCTTTTGCTTTGATTACTGCTTCGCACACTCTTGGCATTCTCTTGATGACTTTCAAGAGGTAGTCACCTGAAATGGTCTTCCAACAGTCTTGAAGGAGTTCCCAGAGATGCTCAGCACTTGTTGGCCCTTTTGCCTTCACTCTGCAGTCCAGCTCACCCTAAACCATCTTAATTGGGTTCAGGTCCGGTGATTGTGGAGGCCAGGTCATCTGGCGCACCACCCTATCACTCTCCTTCTTGGTCAAATAGCCCTTACACAGCCTGGAGGTGTGTTTGGGGTCATTGTCCTGTTGAAAAATAAATGATGGTCCAACTAATAACAAACCGGATGGAATAGCACGCCGCTGCAAGATGGTGTGGTAGCCATGCTGGTTCAGTATGCCTTCAATTTTGAATAAATCCCCAACAGTGTCACCAGCAAAGCACCCCCACACCATCACACCTCCTCCTCCATGATTCACGGTGGGAACCAGGCATGTAGAGTCCATCCGTTCACCTTTTCAGCGTCGCACAAAGACACGATGGTTGGAACCAAAGATCTCAAATTTGGACTCATCAGACCAAAGCACAGATTTCCACTGGTCTAATGTCCATTCCTTGTGTTCTTTAGCCCAAGCAAGTCTCTTCTACTTGTTGCCTGTCCTTGGCAGTGGTTTCCTAGCAGCTATTTTACCATGAAGGCCTGATTCACACAGTCTCCTCTTAACAGTTGTTCTAGAAATGTGTCTGCTGCTAGAACTCTATGTGGCATTGACCTGGTCTCTAATCTGAGCTTTTTCTGAGGCTGGTGACTCGGATGAACTTATCCTCCGCAGCAGAGGTGACTCTTGGTGTTCCTTTCCTGGGGCGGTCCTCATGTGAGCCAGTTTCTTTGTAGCGCTTGATGTTTTTTTGCGACTGCACTTGGGGACACTTTCAAAGTTTTCCCAATTTTTCGGACTGACTGACCATCATTTCTTAAAGTAATGATGGCCACTCGTTTTTCTTTACTTAGCTGCTTTTTTCTTGCCATAATACAAATTCTAACAGTCTATTCAGTCGGACTATCAGCTGTGTATCCACCTGACTTCTGCAAAACACAACTGATGGTCCTAACCCCGTTTATAAGGCAAGAAATCCCACTTATTAAACCTAACAGGGGACCCCTGTGAAGTGAAAACCATTTCAGGTGACTACCTATTGAAGCTCATCAAGAGAATGCCAAGAGTATGCGAAGCAGTAATCAAAGCAAAAGGTGGCTACTATTAAGAACCTAGAATATAAGACATATTTTCAGTTGTTTCACACTTAGTTGTTAAGTATATAATTCTACATGTGTTAATTCATAATTTTGATGCCTTCAGTGTGAATCTTCAACTGCCATAGTCATGAAAATAAAGAAAACTGTTGGAATGAGAAGGTGTCTACTATTTTTCATTTTGGTCTGTACTATATATATATATATATATATATATATATATATATATATATATATATATATATATATATATATATATATATATATATATATATATATATATATATATATATATGTGTGTGTGTGTGTGTGTGTGTGTGTGTGTGTGTGTATGTGTGTGTGTGTTTCAGGTCCTATCTGCTCATTAAACCTGTATTCTACATTAAAATACTTCAAGCCAATTTTGAAAATTTGCTGCATTTGTTCCCTCCACCCCTTTATTGGAATGTAACAGCTATTAATAGACAAATTGTCACCTTTTTTGCAGTCACATACAGCTGCCATGTGCAACAGAGTATGCATTAATTAATAAATATTTAAAAAAAGAACATATGATGTCCAACTTTTTTTTGATGATTTTTGAGTATGAACCAAACCTTTACATATTGAAATAAACGCAATTTATAAAATTATGGAATCTGCCAATTCAGCTAAAACAGAAACAACTCCTATCATACAATATACACCAATAAAAAGTACATATTTCATCTTGGCTGCCTTAAAATAGCTAATGATCACCAATGATCTGTTGTTTTCAAATGCAACCTAAAGAAATACCTTTGCTTTTGGCTGTTCTTCGGTCAATTTCTGACATTTGCTCCTGAAATCGCCTCCATCAAAATAGTCCTCGGCAGTGTTCAGAATCTCAACATTGGTCCCCTTGTAGTAGATTCTGATTGTTTTCTCAGCAAATGTTTCTGGAAGAAGGTGAGAGACCTAAAAAGGATGAAAGTATGTAGTTCTAATATAAATGATGAAAATTTCAAACTTTGACGTAAAAAAACAAAAACAAAACAAAAACAAATGAACAAAACAAAACCAAAGCAGATTCAGCATCTAAAAATTAAAAATTAAATTAAAAGAATTTTGCAATCTTGTTTCATTCTTACTTCTTGTTGGGTCAATAGGATGGCATCATTTGGCTTTTTCTTTCGGTAGAAATGCACATGCTGTATTGGGTCTTCTTTCCCCATCCCATAGTCTAGTTTAATTATCTAAATAAGAATAAAAATTAGGTCAACAAGATGCACAAAAGACACTACCTCAGACTGAATTGCAAATTGGGAAGCAAAAAGCCCTTATCTTAACAGAATTACATTCTTTGCATTTTTAAAACATACTGCATAGAAATATAAGTTGGTGGACAAAGGCTTACATCAATCAAAAAGTGCTCCTCTTGTTGATATTCTTCTGGGAGTTGAGCTCTGAAGTCCTCCTAGTGAATAAGAAGTGGAAGATTCAAAATGTAATCTGATATCAGGGAACAGATTTCTCCATCTTGATGCCAACAAGATTGAAGCTCAGTCATCTTAAATGTACCCAACAATATATCTGTCACAAATTTGTTTTTTGATCAATTAAAAACTTTAATATCGTAAACATTTTATTATTTATTTAAGGATTTTTGCAGCAAATTTGCTTCACAAGTATGTATTCCCTCCCAGATACATGAGTTAAGTGTCTTTTCGTGATCTCTTCCATTTGTTCTGTGATCAACGTATTAAAATCTCCTTTTAAATATTTAGCTGTTGCTCTAGCACAGGGGTTCCCAAACTTTTTTAGCCACGCACCCTCTTCCATGACCTAGCCGGGTTGACGCACCCCCAAGATTAATATATATATATATATATATATATAGTGGATTTAAGAAATGCCTGAATAAAACTTTACCACTATTGTTTCCCAATGACCTAATTTATTTACCTTTTATTGTCCTTTTCATTAAATCTTTTTTAAGCATGGATCTACTAAACTTACTGTGGATTTGTTTGTGTTAACACAAATCTTTGTAGTTGTAGATTTTGTAGACAAACAAATGCTTACCGTTGTTATTTCTAAATTTGTGGTGTGAAATTCCCCTACACACTTGTAGAGGTTGCGGCGATGTATTCTGGCCAGTAAATCCTTTGCCTGTTTAAGGTCCTTCAAGCGTTTAGGATTAGATTGCGGTTCCTTTTGAAGGCCCCGAGACATCAGGTTGGTCCCCGAGACATCAGGTTGGTTCCCTGAGACATCAGGATTAGAGTCCTCTGAGACATCAGGGTGGTTCAGTATCTGTTCAAATACATCATCTACAGGGAAACCGGAAAACCAGGAAAAGAACAAAGCTAAATTAAAACACAAAATCCTTGAAGTATTTAGTCACTTAAGCATAAACATTTACAATAAAATAATATAGATTTATCCAAAAGATTGATGTAATTATAAATAGATAAATATGACAACTAATTTAGCAGCAGGTGTCCTAGAGTGAGAGAAAGTCCTTTTCATGACGTGCATATTGCTGTGTAACTGAATCATTAATTGGAATAGTCGTGTTAAAAATAATGTTGTTCAAAGCATGATGTCATTGATTTTGTAGAAAGGAAAAACAAGACAGATGTTCAGCATGAAGCTTTTCTTTACAGCAATGCTAATGCTGCACATGCTGGTTGTAGTGCATTTTTCTCCTAAAACCTGGGAAAAGTAGTCAGCTCCAAATGTTGGTCAGAGGAACAGTGTATTTTAAAGAGCTAATAGGAGAAGGCTGAGGATAAATGTTCTCAAATGATAGAAACCAAAACTAAACAGATGTACAAGTAAACAGGAAAGTACAATTAAAATATATCAAATAATAGCCAAAAGGACCACTGCTTGGCTCCAGGGTGACCAAAGATCACCTAGAGTTCCCTGTTAGTACAGTTCACAGGTAACTATTAGAATACAGCAAGCTATCAGCAAGAAGCCCCCTGTAAAGTCCCAATGTTGAAAAATAAGAAGAACTCAAGAGGATAACATTTACCCAAAAACATATTAAATGCCTTAAGAAGACGTTATGTAACATTTTATGGACAAAGTGAGATGGTTCTTCTGGGTATAGGGGCAGCAGCCACTTTATTGGAAGAGTCCCAAACACTGAATTTAAGCCTCGGTACTCCGTGGTAACTTAGAAATCATCCTATGGAGTTATTAATAATGTTGTTATGTTGAACCTATTTATCACTTTTCATGAATTACTGATCAGTTTACCATTTGAGCTGGTCATGCTGCATTATGTCAAAGAGGAAATGCTGACCCTGAACACACCAATAATTAAACATGATCTTAATTCCAGACAAACAGAATTAATGTTATGAAGTGATCAGCCCAATTCCTGGACAAATATCCAGTAAAACTAAAACCAGAGGAAGTGTGGAATGTGGTCCAAATGTTGTAGGGTGAAATAACCGTTCACAAGTGCCATAAGTTGGTCAGCTCCTTTGCAGTACAGATGTAAAGTAGCTCCCAAAAACATTGGTTATACAAATAAATAGTGTAAAACTCAATGATTCATAGGAAAAACAAATCTTCATGCATTTTCAGTTTATACATGTTTTGAAGTTGTAAAGAGAAAATGCAGACAATACTACTTTACGCTTTAAATTTTTTCACTTTTTACATTACGCACACATCATTTCTGTTTAAGAATTAAGAATCCTTTATTGTCACAATGTGTTACCATGGTGACATTACCTATGAGAAAGACACCAGCTTACGATGTACAGAAAAAAAAAACTTAAAGTAAAACAAGTAACATGAAAAGCAAGCACCTGCTATGTTATGTTACAGCTATGTTGTAACCTTTAGGGTGATTATGCTTTGATCTGCATCCATTCATCTTTGTGATCAAATACATCTTTTCAGCCGAACTAAAACAGGCAAAAAATTTAGGGTAAAATATGGTGAGGAAAATGAGTAAATAATTTCAAAGCTATCTGCCAGTGGGATAAAAATCTATTTTGTTTGTCCGGCAACAACATAATTAACTATTAGATGAATATCCATCTAACTTAAGATTAGATGTAGTATTCCCTTCTACTTACAAAATAAATAGGTTCCAAATTTTAAAAAGGTTTAAATAATTGTATATTTTGTCATGTTTGTATTAAAGTGATAAGCCAATAAGGATGTTCTTGTGTAGAGTAAAAACAGAAGAATATCTGAATGGCCACTGATGAAATCCCAATTTTAGGTGTTATAAAAGATTGATGATGTATAAAATCTGATTACAAAAAATTATGATGGGCAAAAAAATAAAATAAAAAATAATTTATAATTCAATCATAAAACAATGAAATTGTTAAAAGGATTTTGAGCACAAGAAAAGTTTAAAAAAATCCTTGAGAAAACCCTGACAAGTATTTGTGCACTAAATAGTATTTTTACTGCATACTACATCCCCCTACTACTACAATGTAGTAAGTCTGACTTAGTAAATTTTTATTTAAACTAACATGTTTACAAGTGCTTTAAGTCAAGTTGTAATCAGAAAATCATTTTTCTCTAAAGTCATTTGAATGTCCTGTTTATTACTAACCTGTCAGCTTGGTGTAGGCCTCCATGTCGCCTTTAGCTTCGTACAGATTCAACATTTTCCCTCCAGAGGCTCTGATCTTAATATGTTTATATGCTTTCAAAAAGGCATCTGTGATCCTAGAAAAACAAAGACCAGTTTAATATTTTTTTGATCATCTGACCACAATATCTCACAGCAAAGCATAAACTGCGGCTGCTGTGCTGCTGCAGTGTGATGAGTGACTTACATGCACTCTACGGCATTTGTCACTTTGTGCTGGTAGGCTCTTTTGTGCAGACAGAACCTCGTGTAGAACATGTCGTATAGATTGAACACTTCCTGTCGAAAAGTAACATTAAATCTGGTGAACAATCTTCAAAGTGTACACATTTTTTAAAGTCCACAAAAAGTGAAAAAATGAGCAACCAAATCAAACCTTGTCTCTGAAACAGATCTCCGTCCTCCCTTCCACCTCACACACCCTGGCGCATAATATTAAGCGTCGATAGTCAAAGCCGTTCTTTATACCCAAATAATGGCAGTCTCTGAGATATAGCAGAGGAAAATATGTAAAAAGATAAATTATTGTCATTTATGAAAAGTTTGAAAGAGGGAATTGGAACAAATTTCTTGAAACTAAGCTCCACCTGGCAAAATAATCCCACTTATCCACATCAATGCCGTTCCTTTTATTGGCCACGATTTCATAGAGGAAGGATCTGTCCTGAAAATGACTTCTGAGGAGCTATATGGAGGTGGGGAAAATTTGGTAAAATTAGCTTAACAAGGCAAGGTCATTTGCTCAACACCAGCTGAAACTGCAAAGTATTATGTGTTATCAATAACACACATTTTCTAATTTTATACATTTATGGTGTCATGTGTTTTCAATGCAGAAATATAGAAAAAGTTTGGTTCTCTATTTCTAAAAGCAGTGTTCTAAAATTAAAATGGCTTTTTTTGTGGAATAAACTAATTAAAATGACAATTTTATTAGGCTGAGTTTAATTACCATTACTTTGAATGTGAATTGAAAAATGAATACCTCCTAAATAAAAGACAACTTGTTGATACTTCAATGGATCAAATCAAAGGTTCAGTACAAATTCTTGTTGCAGTCTAATATAACTGTGCTATAATGGAAAAAGAGGTACTATGAAAACCAAAGAAATGTATTTTGGAGGTGATTAGCAGAACAGATTGGTACCTCTTCTGTTTCACTGACATATTCTGTATTGATCAGTTTCTTTATAAAGTCCAGGTTGTTGAACTGGTCCGGTTTCTTGTCTAGTTCCTTGGGTTGTTTTAGGCCTAGATTCCTGATGTTCTCCTCCAAATCATTGACCTTCACCAGGTGGTCAAACATTTGTATAGAGGCAATCTCATGCTACAATAAGCAAAAAAATGTTTGATATCAGAAAATGGACTGACATTAAAAATTAAACCAAGGTAGTTCACAATACACACACGTATAAGCCACAGTGATGTACAGAAGACATCATCTGCCTTATTTCTTTTTGTATTTTTTTTCTTTCTTTTTGCTTTCTCTTACCTACTCCTTTTGATCCATGGTATAACGAGGACATACTGTGTATATATTTGATGCACCTCGTCCTACTTGACTCCTCTTTCCTATGACTACTGATTTCTGAGCCGATGTGACATGTGAATTTCTCCAATGTGAGATCATGAAGCTTATCTTATCTTATCTTATCTTATCTTATCTTATCTTATCTTATTTTCTTCAAGCACAGACTTAAAAAAGTAAAACTGATCCAGGATGGCTGTTAAAGAGAGAGTAAATTTGTTGAATTCTCTGTGACATAAAAACAGACCCATTTCAAAGGTATAAACTGCTAGAAGAAGGGAATTCTGCAATTCAAAATGAGTTCTGTAGTTGAAATATTTAGTTTACACCTGATTAAGTTGAACCTCAATCAGATGTAAACTAAATGTTTCTCTGTTCTTATGCGTAAATGAGCATCAGTGTGTGCGCTGAGTAGCATAAAAATGCCAGTTATTTAAGGGGCCCTTTCATTCTCACTGAGAATATTATAGTGTTCAATCAGCAGATTAATTCCTAACAAGTCAAATGTGATGATTCCTAAGGTGAAGACCATCACAAATGTCCATAAATAGTTACGTAAAGGTGCGCACTTTTGTGGAACGATGGCAGCGTTGGCATTACTGGAGGACATTATCAATGGAAGAATGCAGAGGTAGTGTGTTTTCAGAGGTCCTACTGACTTCCTGCTACATGATGATGAGTTGCTGATCAGTTATTAGCTTATTGGATCAGATTCCCCAGGGCAATTTTTTTTGCACTGGTCCCAGTGGGAAACTACGATGAACCGTGCGTCACTTGTGTCACTTCAAGTTCTAACTACGATGTGTTGTTTGCAAGGAGAGTTTTTGAGATGGAGCTGACCGACAAGTCTGGTATTTAAGTCATCCCTGAGTCGCCCCATCTAAGCTAAATAGGACGGCTTCACCTAAATGCTATTCAGATACATAAAAGTCCCCCAAACTGTAGCTCTCATTTGCAGCAAAAAGGTGATTTTATTATGTCATTAGAGCTATGACTGCACTCATACCCCTATAGGAGTAACATCTGAAAATGAATTTGCACACATGAATATATTTTCAGAAAACATTTTCATTTAATATATGTGCAACCTTTGTTTCACACATGTAGTGTTACGTTGGATTGCTCAACTCAGCATTCTGCTATTCTATAATCATACTTATAATGATTCTCATTATATTACTTGTGCTAAAAATAAAATAGAAGAAGGCTTATATATATATATATATATATATATATATATATATATATATATATATATATATATATATATATATATATATATATATATATACAATATATAATATAAGTATGTATATCTATATATATATATATATGTGTGTGTGTGTGTGTGTGTGTGTGTGTGTGTGTGGGTAGTAATTTCTGTCTGTGTATGCATTGCAAATCATAGCTACCTATTTGCATCTACTGTATGCTACATGCATTGCATATACTTTTTATTGACTTATCAAGAGTTTGAAGCTTCTGTTAAGTAGCTGTAAAACATACATCAAAGTGCAGAGAAGAGTGAAGGTTGGTGAGAAAAAGCAAAAGGTAAATCTTACCTTCCATTTAGCCTCTGATTTAGGCTTTATTTCAGGTATAAATTTCCCATCGTACAAATGTGAAAATGGTCCATGTCCTGAAATGGGAGGAAAACAGTCACTAAGAATTTGTAATTTGTTTCAACATGATAATAATAGACATTTTAAATGGTTTATTCTAATCTGGTAACATTATTAGCGGTCAGTGGTGGTTTCTGGTATGGGGCCACATCAGCAGCTGTCAGGAGCAGCATCAGAAAAGGGGCTTCTTGAACACCAGATTAAGATATAATTTATCTTTCTTCTGTGCCCTGAATAAGTTTTATACTGATTTTAGGCACATGCACTGATGTTGCTTGCTGCTGAGAATAGGGAGACCATGCTGAGTACAATCTGCATGACAGCAATATATATAACAATGTCAATGTCTGGAGCATGTAACAAAAGTAATTTCCCCTTGGGATCATTAAAGTATGTCTGAGTCTGAGTCTGAGTCCATAAATGTTTATTGCTCCCAAAATGTTATACTTGATGTAATTTCAATTAGATTTGGAGCAGATATAGGGGTATGCTCATAGTTTAATTAATGCAAGCACCCCACTGTCGGCTACATCTTTTATTTTCACACATTTGGCAATGCTAACTGTACCTAAGACTTAGGAGTAGCTGAGTTCAAGGTTGAAAAAGCTGTTTGTTTAAAGACACATTTGTTGCAAACAGGTTTGACAGATACTGTAAACGCATTTCAACTTTTTGGTTCATTTCATTTCACAGTTTAGAGATTACTTCTCATAACTAACCATTTAAATATACAGATAGAAAGGAAGAGCAGCTTCTGCATCATGCAATCCAAAATCTTTGTCCTCTAACATCAAACATCTGCTTTATTTCTTAATTAGGAATAAAAAGAAGGAAAAGAAAACTATGTTAAAATCTGCTTGATTCTGATTTTGAAAGGTGTTGTTCAGTGTTTTTTGTTTAGGCACAACTCACCCAGGTCATGGCAGAGTCCAGCAATCTGCACACAAAGTTTTTCAGCAGGAGTGATTTTGAGTTCTTGCTGGTTCTCCATCAGAGCTTGAACAAGTTCTCCAGCCAAATAAGCAACCCTTTATAATGACAAAAACAAGACGACTTAATTTAGATACATGATGATTATGAATTACTCTTTTTTGGAACTAATATCGCAAACAGATGGTCAATAAAGCATGAGTTGTAAATATATAGTTTACCCAATGCTGTGTTCAAAGCGACTGTGGGTTGCTCCAGGGTAAACATAAGAAGTCCCTCCAAGCTGCTTTATGTTTCTAAGTCGCTGAAACTGAGGCGTGTCGATGATCTTGACGAGGAGCGGATGCAGCTCCACAAGGCCATGGATGGGATCATTAAACACCTGATAAATGAGAAAAGAGGGAAATCAACAAGGATAATTGTGGGAGTTTTGGGTGGAATTCTAAGCAATAGTAACTGAGTTCCCATCTTTACTAAATGACGAGACGGTGGTATAACGTTCCAGCACTTTTATTGAGAAACAGAGCAGAGATTCACATAGTTGGAAAGTAATCACACCCCACGGTTCCGCTGCAGTCTCTGTCTGCCCTGTCTCTGTCTGTGTCGCTTTTCGGGCTTCCCCTAATACTACACCGTGGCCTTCCCATGAGACAAAACAAAGACAGTCTATCGTAAACAATCAGTATCCCTCAGCAGCTGCAGCATTTGGCCTTGCAATCAGAAAACAGTGGATCTTATACACAGACATCAGGTCTCCAGGCCTCCTCTGTCCGAGTGGTGTGAGGCCATAGTGACTTCAGAATAATAATTCTTATAACATTCCTCTCTTTTTTTTTTTTTTTTTTTTGATGATGGCGTCGTCAGCATCAAGACAAAACAAGATGACCCATCACTTGAAAATGTGAACAAAGCACAGAGGAACCATTTCTGTAAACTCGTAAAGTGGGACCCAAAGGGTTCCCGTGTTGGAACCGGGTAGTGCTGGAACTTTTAATACAGATCAACATGAATGCTTCATAGAGCTTTAACGCACAAGATCAAAGGTTTAGCTTTCATCTACAATTTAGGATTCATCTAATTAGGTAAGGCCTGTTTTAGGTACCTATGCGCACATTATTTTAAAATTACATTAGACTATGGTAAGCTAAACCCTGTTCAGTAACCAAGGTCGAATCCGTCTACTCTGACCCACCCTGAATACCCTCCTACTCCTTTCTCCACTCACCCCTACGATGGACAATAATCCACCACTCCAAACTTACAACACCAGGAGCAAAGGCAGGAGAGGTTCAGTGCGGGCAGGGGAACCTCCAGAAAACGCTACCCCTAGGGGGCAGTAAAAACTGGAAAGCCCCCCTCCCAGGGAGATCTGCTCTCGGCCAATCTGAGCCTGAAACCCCTGTATTGAATCTAAGTGTTAACATTACCAGCTAATGTTAAAGGATCTTTAGAGCCAATCCGATCCTGGTTCTTCCTATATCAAATCAAAAGGTGCATAAACCATAGATCCTTGTGTGTCTGAAGCAAACAGTTTCCATTTTTTACCATAAAACCATATTGATCAACATGATGTAATATTAAAGTGTAGATCTCATAACACAAAAAAAATCAAACATGTGAGTCAGTGGAACAGAGCAGTTAAACAAACAGCAACAGAATATGAGGAGAGTTCTAAACGTCAAGAACGCAAAGTTAAGAAAGCCTTCAGGCCATTCAGGCACAAGGCAGAAAATAATCTAATCGCGCTTAGGGTCTCTTCAGGCAACTCCTCCCGTTGAAGAATAAGGAATCAGAGTTCTCTGGCTTCTTCATCCCCAGTCCTCTTCTTGGTTCCCCCTCTCAGGCTGGATGATTGAGCTGGATGGTAATAAGCGTTCAGTTCTGGATGGGCACTGAGCATTTTATTTTGCATTTCTCTCTAATAAAACACTTTGTGAAGATGGTCTGCAGACACGAGTCCTTGTTCCCACTAGAGAACAGAAACAAGGTGTAATTAGTGTTCTTATCAAAACCCCTTTCATGTGTCATTTATTAAAACATCCTCCAAGCACTTTCACATTCAAGATATTTCTGTGCACAATTATTTAGCTTTCAGAATTCTGCAATTTAATTATTAATTAAATTAGTAATCTCTAAGTTCAAATGTATATGCAGTAAATTCTTAACAGAATGCTTTCAATGTGTGTCTTAACTGTTGTTGTCTGACAGTTGAAGTTCTCTGCAACATAATTTCATCAACATATTCGTTTCATGTCATTTCCCATTTATTTTGAAAACCCAACTGAGAAAAAGAAAGACTTTCCATGTGAAAGCCTTTTCCCTCTCTCTCTACTTTTTTTTTTTTTTAAAGAAAGCGAGGTGCTGTCTTGCACCGAAAAGACAAAATATTTACACCATGCTGTTACTGTTCAAGGACGCCATGGTTCTACAAACAAAGCAATGAGAGAGAACAGGAGCTTTTGAAAACGCTCTAACATTGTAGAACAACTAAAGCTACTTAAGCAAATCAGAATTAGTTCCCAAATTAATCCTAAAATAAAGTAAACCATACATGTGATTATTTATTTTCTTAAACTGAGGATTAAGGACTTTTATTAAGAAGTTCTTGGGTGAACGCATCTCTGCGTTCCTATTTGTCTAGGCCTCTGCAATCTGATCTATGATCTATGTATTCTGAGTGCCTGGTCAGGAAGGGTTGAGGTTCTCCGAAGCTTTCTGTTTTCAGCAACCCTGAAAACCCAGAACCCTTTACAGTCAGTGTAAGGTGTCAGATGACATGTGGGACCACCTTGTCGTCCCTCTGGTTCCACCAGCTGTGTCAAGTCCACAGCAGCTCGTCCTGGGTGCCATGCCCCAGGGGTCTCCACACCGCCCTGTGTGGAACGTCTCTCATTGTAAGGATCTCACCTTACGTCCCGTTCAAAACAGGAGTTCCAATGTGGGGTGTCTTTGCTGCTTTAATGTTCCTCAGAGAAAACCTTCATTCATTGATATCACCTTCAAGCTGTTACCCTTTTATCATCACAGCCCCCCAACCATCCTGACCAGATCCAAAGTGTCCCCATAATTTAATCTAATTAAATTAATCTTACTTATTTTCTGTATGTAAGACGATAACCATTAAATTATCCTTTTCTAAAAGCTCTCAGGTTAACAGTTAGCTAAACTCAGTGTTATGTGTTTTTTTCCCTTAGGATGTTTAACTGGTTAATAAGACTATTGAGTTATTTGTGTTCTAGTTGAAAGATATTAAATCTCCATAAATATTGTACCCATTTTACACTGATGCTTTAATCCTAAATTTACCCATGTTAGTTAGTAGGATGTGTCATTATGCTAATTCTATTGCAAAATTTCCCATTTTAGCCAGTAACCTTTTCTTTGCGTTTTATTGAAGCCTGCCAGAGTAGCAGAAATCAGCTTACTCTTAAGATGTTTATTAAATGAAATGCTATTTAAAAGTTCAGATTACTCTACCTATATAGTGAAAACTAATTCATTAATTTATTTATTTAACTGTTGATATAATACCCACTTAATTTATTAAGTTGCTCCATGATTCCATCAAGGTGCTTCTTTAAAAGTTTTCACCTTTTCATAATCTTAATGTGTTTCGTAATGTGTGTTTTGTTTTAATTGTGTACAACAAAATCTGAAGTGAAATGCATGAAGTCGTGTCTGCAGAACTCATCTGTGTTTGTTGTCGAAGGTTGTCCGATGCCTCAGTCATAGTCCTTCTTTGTCCTTTTCCAGTCCAATGTCTAAATTCAGCAGCCCAACATTCTCCTTCTCATCAAGAGTCCATCCTCCAGTCCTCACGCCTGCAAACAGAATGAATTCTGCCAGCATTTTTTGCCAAAGAAAACGCTCCATAGGTTGAAAAGAAACTACAGCAAAGCAGTCACAAACATTTTAACTACAGTGTTCCCTCTAACATGACAAACATAAAAGAAACAAAAGGATAGAAAAATAAATAAATCAAACTTTGTCTCTGACAAAATAAAACTCAAAACTGGATCAGGCTGAAGTCAATGACATCACCTTTAGTCCTTGTCCCAAGGATCAGCCCCCCATGGCACTGCAGCACTGTTTCTGCATTCTCTCGCTTCTGAGAATGTCTAAAATGAGACTAAATCTCTATGTTAGCACATTCCTATCATATTGACCAGGTTTCGCACTGCTAGCACTGTCTTTTCAGAGTGTTCTGTCGGCAGAAAGGTGGCGTCTCCTTTAATCTGAAAGCAATAACTCAGAGAAAAACAAGAGTGTTAATAGCATGCAGTTAAAACCCTGGTTCCCTTAGTGTCCCTTTAACGTGATGTTTTTCCCTTTTTTTTCTCTGATCCTGGGAAGGTTTCTATTCTTCACCTTTCCTTTGAAACTTTGTTCAAAACACCTCTAAAAGAAAGAAAAACAAAAAAAACGAAAGAAATTTACCAAACAAAATTAAAACAAAATTGTTTTCCAAGGAGCACAATTATGTCTTTTCCAATATGACATAGGTTTTTGACTTAGTACAAACCTTTTTGATATCCTTCTGGTCCTTTGACCATGTGTATTTGCTGTTAGTGATACTTTTATTCATATATACCTTTTCAATCTAAATTGGTCAAGGGTGAAACTTTAAAACAATAATTTTTCCCTTTTAGTTTACTGAACTTCTAGTGTTTCTCTATAAATGATAAGAGTTTTCCCCTTAAGCACATTGAGAAGGCTACCCAAAACAACCCAAGATTAAAATTAGAATTTATCCCTTCACAAGCTGGCTTTATTTTATTTTTTCCCCTCTGACATAGTTTTCGTGCCCCAGGCCAGAAAACACAGACCCAGCCTCGCCATAAACATTCAGATGTTTAAATCATGGTCAGATTTGTTTATCATATCTATTGTCCTTCTCAGGTTATACTGTCTCTCTGAGGTTCACCTCAGTTCAGCATAACTAACATCAGATGATTTCGTAACTGATGACGCGTGTAACGTGGCCTTCTGATATTTTGACGCTTCTCAAAATTTCTCATTAGTTGCATTCAAATCCCAAGTAAAAAGAAATAAAATAAATTAATTGAGAACCCTTAGAAAAGCAACCATACTTAGTTCCATACAGTTTGTTCAAAGCACAGTTTTCCCCTCATCTATTTAAATCAAAAATCTTGTATATCTAAACTTCTTTCAACTGGACTGGTTTGTGATGAATCATTATTATTTTAAGCAATGAGATCTCAGTAATTTTAAATTACTTTAGGGCTAAAAAACAAGTGATAGGATCTCAGCCTAAATTTGTAAAACAGTAAACTTAACAAGCTTATGTAACGCTTATTTCCAATTTCTAACAAAGCTGAAATATTTCTGTTCAAGCCATGTTAATCTCTCCGTGTATCAATTTAATTTGGTCCTGATATTTAATGTTAAAAAAACAAACTTTGTTATTTAAATCTCTCTTTTACTGTACCTCTATTGTTAACATAGTCCATGCTTAAAATGTCATTTGAATTACGGAGCTGCAGATCTCCCAAAACAAATGAACATTCTGAAACCATGAACATTACTTTTACCCCGAATTAATTCACACAGACGAACGTTTAGTTACATAGATACATACATACGTACGGTTACATACAAACGATGACATTCAGACAGACAAACACGTGCAGGCCTGCTTTTTCACCATCTTAAATAGTTCTATGTTTTTCATAATTTTTTAAACGTCAACGCCGAAAGATGTTTTCAACGCGTTAAGTTCCCGCTTAGTTTAAAAGGTGGAGAGCGTGCGCTGGTTACGACCCCCGATGCTTCGTCCACACGCGGTTTTACGCTTCAGTCCCGCAAGGATACAACTCTGTGTCTCGCAGAAATTTGGACGCTTACCCATTTTTGAAAGTTATACGTCGCTATTAGCAGTTCAGAACAGTTTTATCCACAACGGAAATGCCTAATCGGTCCCCACGTAAACGCTTCCCCGGTGCAACGCCTTTTTAGTTTCGTTTCCGTTTCCTTGTTTTTATCGCTTTTCTTTTTTCTCTTAATTTTATTTCTATTATTTAGTAGCAGTACTGCAATAAAATAAAATAATAGTAATAATAATAACCCCTATGTGAGAAATCTGCATGTTTAATCAAATCATTTCAAATCATTTATGCATGTCATGCGTCTGGGCCCCTACGTTTTTCAGCATGAAATCGAACGTCTCACCCTGGGGCAAGGCTGGACCCTGAAAAACTCTGCCTTTGACCCATTACACTGACTCTTCTGCTTCCAGACTTTTTTTATTATTATTTTATTTATTTTATCCTTTTTTTGTGTTTTTATTATTATTTTTTACGTCCTTAGCACGATCGACCAACTAAATGAAAGGCCTCACATCCGATGGTCGCCTTTTTGGTATAATGGTCGGGGGTCCCCACTTATCAAAGCTGCAAACGTCTTCGCAACAGTCAAGGACTTAAGCATCCCTGCCGCTTTCATCCACAACAGAAGTGGACAGCCTCTTGCACAAACCCAAGACAAGAGGACTTTAATGGACCAGCTGGAAACTGCTCAGCCGGTCACCTGTTCTCCAGGTGAAAATCACTCTGCCCCTCCTTCCCCCTTGTGGGAAAGTCCGTATTTCAGCTGAAAACGTATTCTAATTAAATTTTGAATTTTAGTTTAATGTTTAAACCTTAGTCACCGTTCGGTATTGCGAACCCTGTTTTATTTGCCTTAAGGATTAAATAATTCATTATTTCTACCGGCTTTTACTTTTACTACCTTTTAGGTTTACAGTTTTAAATTTTAAAATTTCTTGAGGTATACTTTAAAATGGGGTTTAAAATTTAAAAGCTTGCAAGCATTTTTGACCAATTGCGTTTGTTTTTAAAAGAGCTGGAAAATAATCCCCTTACCGTCTCATGAAAGAAAGGTTCGGATCTTCGCGCCGACGCCCAGAGACGCTCCGAGACCAGGAGCTCCTCCACGTCCCTTGAAAATCCATTCGGGGTACCAGAGGCCGGATAACCTCTCCGGGCCGGCCAAAGCAGCTCCTGTCCCCGGACTCCCTCGCTCGTCGGTCGGAGATCTTGTTCGTTTACGCCAAATTGTTGTGGGAGTTTTGGGTGGAATTCTAAGCAATAGTAACTGAGTTCCCATCTTTACTAAATGACGAGACGGTGGTATAACGTTCCAGCACTTTTATTGAGAAACAGAGCAGAGATTCACATAGTTGGAAAGTAATCACACCCCACGGTTCCGCTGCAGTCTCTGTCTGCCCTGTCTCTGTCTGTGTCGCTTTTCGGGCTTCCCCTAATACTACACCGTGGCCTTCCCATGAGACAAAACAAAGACAGTCTATCGTAAACAATCAGTATCCCTCAGCAGCTGCAGCATTTGGCCTTGCAATCAGAAAACAGTGGATCTTATACACAGACATCAGGTCTCCAGGCCTCCTCTGTCCGAGTGGTGTGAGGCCATAGTGACTTCAGAATAATAATTCTTATAACAGAATCACATCTGATACCTTTAATAGATAAAAAAAATAAAAATAAATTTGTTGCTTCTATGTATAGTTAATCCTTTGAAAAGAAAGCTTCATAATTTTTTAAAAAGCAGAATGCAGGTACGTTTACAAGACCAGAGTTTAAAACTAATAAAAGCTAAAAATGAAGCATGTGAAAGCAATGTTACTAGGGTTTAAAATATAAAACGATTTAAAAACAGCAAAGAGTCTAAATAGATATTGATTTTTGGTCTTTAAAAAAAGTAACATCCAATTTTATCAATAAAGCCCTTTAACCACACAGAGACCTGTGTTGTTGTGCTGTACAAAGTGCTGTACAAAAAACACAATCATAACAGCATTAAATTCAGTAATATTGATAAGAACAATATAGGAAAGTAAACATGGAAAAAAAAGGAATAAAATCAAGAAACACCAACATCCTCCTGAGTCTTAATAGCAAAGGTAAAAAGAAGAGTCTTTAAAAGAGATTGAAAAATGGTCAAAGAAGAAGCCTGCCTGATATACAACAGTAAATCCTTCCAAAGTTTGGGAACGGTTACAGAGAAAGTACAGTCCCCTCTTAACTTAGCTTCTTGGGATCGACAAGAGTGAAAGGTCAGCTGACCAGAGAGAACAAAGCCGAACATAAGGATGTAGGAGCTCAGAGATGTATGGTGGAACAACGCCATTTAATGACTTAAAAACAAGAAAGAACCGGCAACCAGTGAAGTGAATTTGACACAGGGGAGATACACTCTCAAACTCACTTGTCTTATTTAAAAGTCATGCAGTAGTATTTTGTATCAAATATCAATTTACACCAAAATAAAGTGCATTACAATAATCCAGCCGAGTGGTCACAGAGGCCTGGATTACTGTCTCAAAGTGTACTTTGCTCAGCATGCAGTCATATTTTATCTGTATAACTTTAAAAGTTTGCTTTTAGGTCAGTCACCTTATAGTCACTCATAGCTGCCATTTCTCAAAGCGTCCTGATGCTCTTCAAGTTCTGCAGGTTCCAACAACACACCTGAAATGGAAGAATCAGATCATTTCAGTCGAAATCCTGTTAAAAACAGTAAAACGAAAAAAAAAGGAACCCTTTTTGTGAGTTTTGGAAACATTTCTTTAAGGAAAGGACCTGTTTTCTTCCATTTCCGTCCTACTACCATTTATGAAAAGGCATCAGACACACTATGCTATTCTTTATGGGCTTTACAATGGATTTCAGGATCATCTAAGGAGCTTCTGCTTCACAAAGTAGTTTCCTACCTACTGGATCTGTCACTGTGAGAATTTATATTGGAAACTCAAACCTCTCTGGGCAGATCACACCTGTAAAAGCAACGTCTTCCACCCAATCATTGTCCTTTGGCTCACTGATATGTTATACAGAACTTAATTGTATACAAGTATATATTAAATGTTTGCCCTTTTTTCATTAAATATATTATAGAAGAATGGCTCACACAGAATATATGATCCACATGTCAAGGACAGAGAAGATTCCGCATTTAAGTGTTTTTTTACAAACACTTCTAACTGGTGTTTATTTCTCCTGCAAATGCGGAAATTTTATTGTTAAAAGCAGTTTGGAAGGAAAATCCCTGAAAACATAAACTAAGTAGCTGCTCCTGGGCCCTCGAACCAGCAAAGGGCCAATAAAAGCATTACTCTCTTTAAACAAATGTGTTATTTTTAAAACATTTTCTGTCTCATCAAACAAACACATCTTGTGTTGTTTTCTACACAATATGTGTTGTTCTATTTAAACAACTGGACACACATAACATGTGTTATGCCATTTACCAATCACATCAATTCTTGGATGTCATTGGCTCTGGAACTTTCCACCAAACAAAACAATCAACGTAACCGACTGCTATTACCATGCAGTGGGAATGAAAGGTAAACTAACGGCTACAATAACCTGTTAATAAAGTATAAGGAGGAGATTGATTTGTGTTGTTTAGATGCTAAAGTCAAACAAAACCTTATAACCATTTTATGTAAAAAACTTGAGATTGTCAGACGACTACTCAACCCATCAAGCCACAGCCGCCCCTAATAGGACCATTTGTTGATTCCTCTCACATACAAGCTTGTATCCATCATTGACATTTCTCTGTATTCCTTCAGGGTTTAGGAAGATCATTCCTTTGAAACTTTTATGCAACTAGTGGAGTTCACTTAAGGGGAAAAGACTTGGGGTCCACCTAGCTGTTTAAGCTGTTTCTTGAACATTACAATTAGTTCAATCCTTTCCAATAACTTCCAGAGTCAAACCAATAAGACCCATTTGGGATGTTAGTTGAACAGCAGATTTGCATCATGGATGTACAGCCAAAATATTTGTAGACCAAAATATCGCAGTACTTCAGAGACCTTGAACCAATGCTACAAAAAATTATAGGGACAGTGTGCAACTAATGTGGCTTTTTATTAGCAAAGATCAAGTACTGATTTTATAAATACATATTCTAGTAAAGTCTAATAACATCACATCAAAAATGAAAGCTTTCTTATGACTTAGAATTAGTAGTTTATAGATACATAGGTGCCAGTGCACCCACTGGGAGACAACATGTTGCGTTGCCATTTCAAATTTCAGTAGCTGAAAGGGGACAAACTTCTCAGCCATTTGCGTGATGTGTTGTCGGTGGAGGAGGAGTATAAACAAGCAAAGACGACCATAGAAAATTTTATTTGATGTTTTCTGTTTAAATGGAGGAACATCCATATGCTTTTTCCAGTGAGAGGAAAGAGAAAGTAAACAAGAAAAGAAAAAAGAGTAAAGAGTAAGTAAGTAAAAGTGTAAAGAGTAAGTAAAGAGTAAGTAAGTAAAGAGTAAGTAAATTAGTAACCGGGAGAAAATGAGTCTATATCGGCACAGCTATTATTACCAGTTGGAGTGGAGATGATTCTGAGGGAGTGGGGTACAAAATGGATGTGGAAGTTGCAGGTTTTCTGTTGGACAAGTAAATTAATTCAGCATAACAATGGTGTCACATTAGAAACAGAGCAGTGTGATCCAGCAACCAGTCTTTCCTTGTTTGTTCATCTCCCTCTCAGGGAGTCTGTGTGTACGCAGAGGGGTGGAGTGATATCAGCTGGTTCACAGCTGTAGTGTGGCAGAGCGAGCGGGTCTCTTTACTGTTGTTTAAAGGTGCTTATTTCAGAGCCAAAATAAGCAGCTGCATGTTCAGAAACAAGCCCAAACATATTTACATACAACATTTGTACCTATTAGCAATAGCTAAGACATGGAGGACATTGTCACATTCATGATGCTCCGTGGCTTCCCATGTCGTTATTACAAGCATATTGGCAAGTCCGTTCGTAATTAATTTAGTGTACCACTAGATGATGTACCAGTGTGAAAATCTTCCACTCTGGGGCTTGAAGTTCTGAAGACATGTTTATAAATTAATACAAAATCCATTGTTCATATCTGGATAACTCCATCTATGAATGGATAATGTGACATCCAGTTTAAACTTTTCCAAAGGCTGGAAATAAATGCTACAGGTTCGACTCTGTATCTGTTTAAGGCAAATAGTTTTTGTTGCCCCCTGCTTTACCTTGTGGGACAAATGGATTATTATTATTATTTTTCTTTATATGTGACGTAAAATTACTTTATCAAACCTAAAGACCATGCCTTTCCTTTTGTTGAGATTATTGCCCTCTGTCAGCGGTATTCCAGATCCTTTTACACTGGAGGGGCAGTCTTCTTTTATTAATGATTTCTTTAGTAAAAAAATTAGACATGGTTAAATGACTCCACTTGTGTGCTTAAAAAAGATTGCAGACAAGCAGGTAGGAGGTGGAAAAAGAACAGACTTCATGTTTCTCATTTTGAGGAACTGCTTGGCGAATTATCAGAACAGTAAAGTGTGCAAAAAATTATTATATGACAAGCTTGATATCGACAAATTTCACTTTATGATCTATCTGATGTGATATGTAAGTTAAGATCCTCTAATAGTCCACTTGGTTGTTTTCACTTTTCTTAAAAGGTACTTATGGTTTGATTGGGGCTTATTTATTATGAATTGCAAATTCCTCATTGTCCACAGGCTGTGTCCTAGGCTTTTTTAAACACGCTGCTGTCCAGACATTGAACTTAAAAAGGCAAACCTTGATCCTGAAGTCTTGGCTAGTTATAGGGCAATTTCTAAATTTTTTGTCTAAAATATTGGAAAATTTAGTCTTTGAGCAAATTCAAATTAATTTGGAAATTTGATATTTTAGAAAATTTTCAACCTTGTTTTAAGGTAAGGAATGCTTTACTGAATCCCCTATTTTAATCTGATAATTTCCATGTTTTGATTATAAGGCTGTTTACTGGCCTCATCAATGCACTCTCCTCATAGAAGAATCCACTTTTCACGTAGTCAGGCGTTGTCAGAGGAGATCATGTAGAATTAGAGCACAGTCAAAGAGGAAAGTTCAGAACGTGATAGTGCAGATGGGGTAAAGAAGAACAGCATAGGTGGGTGGTGGAAAATACTTAGGTCTTCAAGGGTTTCTTACTAATATGATAATTAAAATATAGAATATAGAAGTTAAATTACACCTTGTCTCTTGTGCAGATGTTTTTCTGGCTATCCACTTCACAGACTACAGATTTTAAGAAGCACCGATAGTCAAAGTTGTTCTGGATGCCCGATTGGTAGCAGTCCCTCAAGAAAAGATAAGAAAAAAAAATGAAAAAGTCATGTAATGTCATACAAAAAATAATTTATGTTACATAATGATTTAGCATTTAACTAACCAATCCATATCGTGGCTCACCTGGCAAAAATAGTCCCACTTATCCACATCGACACCGTCTCTTTTGTTGGCAACAATCTCATAGAGGAAAGAGTTGTCTTTAGGACAGCCTTGTATGGACACTGTGGAGATAGAGAGACGAATTATGTTTGTCGAACATTTAACTATTCTTTAGTAGGTGGAGACATATTTTTTTATGACTAGAGTCCACCCTTCCTAAACAAACACACTTCATAATTCACACAAGTCCAAACATTAAATGTATAGTAAACACAGTCTGAAACTTTCCACTGCAGAGCTGGTAGTGGTGTTTGGTATTACAACCAATATATCTATTTATAGCCTACATAATATTTATGTTTTGGTCGAATTGTGTGGTAACCTCTGTGCCTTTGACAGAGTAACTGCTTAGATTTTCATTTACTGGAACTGTCCTGCTGAGACGTCTGATACGATCACACGACTGTCACATGATTTAAGATGGTGCTGTGCAAAGTTCAGCTGGCTGATGAAAAACCAGGTTCTTTGAATGTCACCTTAGTGATTTGCAATAGCCAGAATTGCTGAAAGTTTTAGTATGTTAAACTAACAAAGTTTTAAGACTACTATGAATTAAATGTTATAGCTATGTGAATTATATAAAATATCCTACTTTAATACCCCCCCCCCACACACACACACACACCTATGGCTGATGTTTAATTTTATAAATTGGTTAAACATGTTAAAAAAAACTTTATTCACTTAATTTGGTTTGTTTTTTTTAACTCTTGCATTGGGCTTCAGTGTTTGTCCACTAATAAGTTATCTACCTTCAAAGGCTTCAAACACAGTATGTAACCAAGTTACTGCAGATGTATTATTCCAAACTAATGGAATCCATATATATATATACATGTATATATATATTTATATGTGTGTGTGTTACAAAGGAGCTGGTCGTAAAGACTTAAAAATAATAATTTTTAACTTTCCTAATAAAAATAACAACGGGTTGGTTTTCAGATTTTCACAAAACAGAGAAAATGTTACTTCTGTATTTTTGCAGCAAGAAGGTCCTGGTTCAAACCCCAGCTTTTACCAGGGGTCTTTCTGCATGGAGTTTGTATGTTCTCCCTGTTCATGTGTGAGTTATTACCAGGTACTCTGTACTTCCTCCCACAGTCCTAAACCATGACTGATGGGTTAATTGGTACTCTAAATCTTCCTTAGATATGAGTGTGTGTGTGCATGGATGTTTGTCCTGCTTCTTTCCGTGTCTCCTTGTGACAGACCGGTGTTCTGGGTGTGCTTTGCATTTCGTCCATTGACAGATCGTCTTTAAGTTTCAATGCTTTATAGGTTGTTCTATTTTTAGTAAAAGTACTTTTTATTAAAATGTTGCATGGTTCATTGTTTAGTGAGCATACAAAATCTAAAAAAAAATCCCAGATTAATTTTTGTTTTTCTATTTGGAAAAAGTAAGTTAAGATTATGTCCCAAAAATACTTTTCAACTTGATAATGATATTTATGCCTGATTATGAGAACGTTAAATATAATTGTATTTAGACTATGAAGAAACCCTTAGTGGTGCAATAAAAGAGCCAGAAATAAGATCCTGGATCATCAATGCATGTTAATTTACTTAAGACAACATTTACCTTCTCTCCTTGACCTGAACTACTCTCCAGCGGTCCTGCGATCTGCTCTTTGATAAACTCCAGATCCTCTGACAGCACCAGGCCGTGTTCCTCCATGACTGGCCTCAGGTTGTTGTCATCCACAAGGTAGTCAAACATTTTTAGAGAGGCAACCTCATGCTGCAAAATGCAAAAACTTTCCTATAGGAACAGGTAGAAAAGTATAAGTAGGAAAACTTTTGGTGGGGCAGAAAAAGCCAATCTTACATTAGTCCCAACAGGATGTTGTAAAATCTTGTATTAATTACGTTTGTCAGGCTGCACGTCTGTGGTCATAACTACATAATGACACCGTGTTCAGTAGGTTTTATTGGTCTTCTTTATTAGCCTGTGTGCTAACTGTGTTATCACATCAAGTGACATTAACAGCTCTGTGAAGAATAAAACCTCCTGTAAACAGAAAACCTCAGATCTAGAAATTCCCAAATAGTTAGGGACCAATAGGCAAAACTTTCTAACATACTTAGAGTTTCTACATCTGTTGGAAGTACTTAGGTGGTGCTAAACTGACCTCCACAGTGTGGTCAAAGGTTCCCTCCACAAGCTACTTCTCAAAAACAGCCAACCAGATATCATATGGAAAGAAGCTTCATTGTTGGATGTCTTAAAAGCACAGATTTAAAGGAAGTTAGGATCTTAAAGTTCAAAAAGTCCTAATCAGAGCAAGTGGCCAAACAAACAGATTTCTTTGTCCCAGTTTCACCTGTTGAGGGAAAAACTCTTCCGATTTGCTGAACTAGTATACAAACAGCAATATTGAGTTGAAATTGTTGAGTTTCTATTCTTTATATTGAGTTTAAAGGTTATTTCAAAGGCAATTTGAAATATTTTAAGTGGTTTTATAATGGTTTTATAAGAGATTGTAAACAACCTCTGTTCTTTCCCAAGAATTGGGAAATTCAGAATCAGAGATACTTTAATAATCCAAGAGGGAAATTACTAGAAAAGATCAGCATTTCACCCGAATTGTAAAAGGGTACAAAATAACTTGGTTTATTATGAATTTGTTTATGGTTGATCTTGGATTTTCTGTGCTTCATAGATTTGCTGTGCATGTTGAATCTGGATGCAGTGCGTGACTGCGCATGCTTGCAGCTTCGAGGGAACCTTGCTCATAGATAGTTTTAGCCACCAAAAGGATTATTTTAACTTCCTGAACAGACTTATCTTTATCTGCTTCAAGTGTTCAACATGGATTTATGCTGTAAACATTTTTGTTTGTATTATGTCCCTTTATTTTACCTTTCATAATGAATCAATTTAAATGGTTCTTGCCATGTTTTGACAGCAAACCTGTGTAATTCCAGCTCTCTTAGTTGAGAACCTTGTGACGTTAACCAAACATTTATCTTCAATGTTAAGAGGACAACTCAGGAGTCCTGTAAACTTCACTTAAACATTGTGAATGTCCCTTGATTTCACTGAAAATCTCCCCGACAGGACTGGATTGTGTACCAATGATTTAAAAAAAGTTTAACTGTTGTAAATATCTGCAGTAATTACAAGTACTTAGCAAAGTAAGTATTGTAGGCTAAGAGGTTTACCACTTTTTTGCCTCAAATGTTGATTCACTTACCAATAAGTACACAAACCAAACCAAAGAAAAAAAAACCTGTAAGGCTACTTTAAGAGGCTCAGTGCCATTACAGAGAAATAATAATCCATTTCCCTGATGCTGTAGATACAAATTCCTATTTTGGAGCAGCATTTACATAAAACATATACACAAAAGCAAAAAATCCTGATTATTTATTACATTAAGAAGTTTATTTAAAGTGCTCTGTTAACATTTCTCAAACAGAAAAACAGGATTATAAAGATGGGTTACAGAGTAACATGTAAGGACTCTGCATTATAGACACAGTACTTATAGTTAAAAAACTGAGATTACATCATAGAATAAAGTGCAGGTCTGTGAAAAAAAGGATATTATGGTATGCGTCTTTGTAGGAGTGTTTTGTTTTTCTTTTCGGCTAGTAAATTGATTTTCTCTAAAATGCATGGGCTTTCCTCTGTTCTGGTATTTGTGTATGTATGCAAATTTAGATGTTTACTTATTAGTCATGGACACTTTTTAAGCTTATTTCTGTAAGTTTGTCTTATTGTGTGACTGCTCTGTTGTCTGTAACCCCCAATTGGTCGAGGCAGATGACTGTTCATACTGAGCCCGGTTCTGCTGAAGGTTTTCCTTCCCGTTAAAGGGGAGTTTTTCTTTCCACTGTCTCTTCATGCTAGCTCAGTATGAGGGATTGCTGCAAAGCCATGGACAATGCAGACGACTATCCACTGTAGCTCTATGCTTCTTCAGGAGGAGTGAATGCTGTTTGTCAAGACTTGATGCAATCTGCTGGGTTTCCTTAGATCGGACATTCATTTTGACCAATCTGTATAATCTGACCCAGTCTGTATAATCTGATTGAAATTGACTTTGGAAAGTGCCTTGAGATGACAGGTTTCATGAATTGGCGCTATATAAATAAAATAAAATTGAATTGAATTGAATTACAAAGTATGTCATGTTGCATTATGTTGCACGGAATACCAAACATCCCTTCTCACAGTTTGAGATCCTCCAGTTAAAGCCTTTTAATGTTTGCCCATACTCAAAAAATCTTCAATCATCCAAATAAAGACATCTGTGCTATTATTTGGACTATTACCTGTGCCAAACCAAAGCCAAAGGCATTACAGTCAATTCTGAAACAACAGAAGAGGCATACATTATATACAGTATCGGGAAGTCACACAGACTGCAACCAATAAGGTCAACCTGAGGAAAAAGGTTGTTATGTTGCTTATTTCTGCACGAAATGTATGTTTGCCACTGAAAAACAGCATCAATCTATTGTTCACCCTTGAGTGGAAGGTTGTGAAATAATGTCCTGATGAACTGTCTCACCTAAAGATCATCATGTGAAAATCAGCATCATTCATTTGAAAGTTGGGTTTGTTCATGGGCAACCATGCAGGTTAAATCCCTTCGCCCTCTGTTTGGACCATGCTACCAACACACCAAGGAGGCCAAAGCTTGAGATAGATGGGGGTATTTGTTCTTAAACCCTTTTAAATTCAATGTGGCTGATTGACTGGCTACACAGATGGCTCTGGCTGACTTCTCTTCCATTTGTGGGGAGAGAGGTGGGTTTAGACTGACGCTGCCCTGGCTCAAATCACAAGGAGATATCTGGTGGAGGGGTGTGCTTTAGGTTTGGCTGCAGACAAGAAGTTAAGAAGTAGTTCAGGGATGGCCTCGTGTGAGGTAGATATAATTATATTTTGTTTGTAAACAATATTTGTAATTTTAGTTGATCAAACATGTACAATTGAGAACTGCCTTAAATATATGTGAAATGTAGTTCCTATTCCAATAAAATTGTTTGACAAGGCACACAACCCAAATTATGTTCTTCAAAATTCACCATCTGTAAGGATTTTACAGATTATTTTTTTTAATGATTGTGTCCTTTATGCAACAAAAGCCATGATATTAAATATGAGCTAATATTCAAACTGGTACGCATAGTTATAGTCTGATAGCTCTTTACTGTAAAAATAAATGCACTATATGACTTGTCACAAATGGTGAAGAAAAATGTAGCTGAAAAACTATTTTATGTCATTTAAATTAAAATGTAAGCATTGTGCCCTCCTGTGTTGAAAGAAAGAAATCACAGGGTTGCTTCCCAAATTTTATTTAAACAGAACCTTCTTGAATCTTTGTAAAGATTTACATTTTCAGCACATTGAAAAACAATTTAAACATGCAAGAGATTAATCAAGACCACTTTATACTTTGATGAAGACTTTTTTTTAAAAATGGTACCCCGAAATACATTTGCAGAATTAAGCAGATTTGAGACCTCTTCCAACTAAACCCAAAAGAAAAATCAATTGCATGGATGGTGAGCTTTCTCTGAAAAATTTCTTAACAACTAAAACACTTAAGCTCTTTCTATATTCAAGGATTAAACATTGAAAGCTGTAAACAACAAAAAAACAAAAACAGCTTAAGAAATATTACTAGTTCCTTCAATTGCAAAACTTGGCTTTAAAATAAGACCTGATTAAATTGATCAAATACATGGTTTTATATGTTATATAAAGCTTGTATTTCAATAAAAAATCTTTATGGCAGGAGTCAGTGTATCAAAATATAAAACCTTATTTAAATTTTATTCCATTCTGTTTTTAAATATATAATTAACTGCACTGATCAACACCCGTCCTCAACTCAAAAACATTACATCACATCAGAGCTCAATAAAACCTCTATTTCCCTTCGATAAAAAAAAAAAACACTTTTTTTTTTGTTTGGTCATACATACCAAGTTTATTTCATTAAACCTCTTAATCATTTCACCCACTGGACTTTGGAGAAGACTTCATCGTAGTCTTCTTACTGCAATTCTAGATCACAAAAGACAGATGCTTGTTAAAACAATTTAAAACACACACGATAAAAACAACAACAAATGCATCATTGCAAACATTTACCCTGCACTAAATGTTAATTCTGACTCATTGTTTTGTTTGGACACTGGAAACAATTATTTCAAAACCAAACACACTTTATTACTACCTCATCTTTCTGTGTGCATAAGAAACAATACAGTAACTCTTTATAGTAATTTCTTGATGATTAAATTTAAGATCTTATTTTATTTTTGCCATTAATGCCTCTTGTTACCTTAACTTGTTTTTTTAAAGATGCGTTTCAGGTCCTATCTGGTCCTGAAACCGATTATAAACATGATATCTATGGGAAATTACAGTTACATTAAAATACATCTTGCGCTGGATGATAATTCAGTAACAATATATATCGACTGATAGACGTGTGGTTCAATAGAAGAAAAGTGGTCAGTAAAAAGTTCAATAGAAGAACAGTTTTCTTTTTGCATTCCAGCTTATCATGAAGGTTAATACTACAGTCATTACATCCTCCCAACCAATCACAAACACAGACCCAGGAACGCTCCTTCACCAAGCTTCAGAGAGTTCAGAGAGCACGTGTTCTTTTTTAAAGGACTTACCAAAACTGTAAGTCTTTAAAAAAGAACATGTAAGAAATTGGTTGACTAAAGGGTTGTGTTTGAATTTAGTGTTCTTTGTCTGAAAATAGGTCATTAAGCAATAGCATAAAATGGCAAGGGCTGCACTTAAAATATATATTTGATAATTATCAATATCTGTCACTATGATTTCTTATTATTAATATGCTTGTTTTCTACATCATACAGTTCTAAACAAATCCAACCAATTTTTTTTTTATTGGCTGCAATCCCCCTTCCCCCTTATCGGCATGTAACAGCTTTTACTTACTGACACAATGTCACCCTTTGTTGAAGTCTCATGCAGCTGTCATAGTTCAAAGTAGTATGCATTAGCTAATAAATATCTTAAAGACATTATATAATATCCATGTTTTTTTTTTAATTGAGCTACAGCTGAAGCTGTCTTTACAGTGTTGTGTATATAAATTAAACTTTAAATTTTAAAATTAAGATAGACAAAATTCTGGGGTCTGCAAATTTATCTAACAACTCCAATCACACAATAAACACAAGTAAAATATAAGTAGGAATTTGATCATGGCTGCCTTAAAATAGCAAATGTTCACCATCTGTTGCTGTCAAATGCAGCCTAAAGAAATAACTGGCTGATGAGTTTGGTTTAAAATTCATTACCTTTCATTCCTCCATTGTCTATAAAGCTCCGTTGCAGCATCCAGAGTCTGATTTTCTGTCCCCTTGTAGTAGATTACGACCGTTTGCTCAGCAAATGTTTCGGGAAGAAGGCGAGAGACCTAAAACCAATGAAAACAAGCAGTTCTAATAAAAAAAATCTAAACATTTCAATTAAAATTATGAAGTAATACAAACAACAAAAACAGATTCAGTATCTAAAAATTAAAAAAGATTTGAATTTTGCAATGTTGTTTCATTCTTACTTCCTCTCTGTTCAATTGGATGGCTTCACTTGGATTTTCCTTTCTGTAGAAACGCACATTCTGTATTGGGTCCTCTTCCCCATTCCCATAGTTTAGTTTAATTACCTATAATAAAAATCTAATTTAGATCAACGAATGTAATGGAATACACAAAAAGCAAGACAGTACCTCAGACTGAATTACAAATAGGGAAGCAAATTGTGTTTTCTTAAACAAATTATCTTCTTCCCATTTTTAAAATGTCTTGCATAGAGATATTAACCTGACTCTTGGCAGATGGATTTCGTTCTGCAGAGCTCCACACATGCATCTGAGATTGCTCCACTGGAGATGTATTTCAGAAAGAGGGGCCTTATCAAAAATCCATGCATATGACTGGATAAACCACTTGTCTGTCATCTTTACTGATGTGCTACAACTTCTTGCCAAACCCGGTTGGGAGAAGGGCAAAACATTGTTTCCACTAACAAAAGCCTTCAAAGCTGTTCTTTGTTGTTCTTTTAATCAATTAATATTTGGTAGATTGGACAACACAGATGAAATAATAATAATAATAATAATACTTTGGACTTGTAATGCACTTTATATTTAAAAAAAATCCCAAAGTGCTACATAGTAAAACGGGTAAGTGCTAAAAAAAAAAAAATGAAGCAAAAGAAAGAGTTTAATTAAAAGCTCTCCTAAACAGGTGGGTTTTAAGGCCACGTTTAAAAGCATCCACAGTCTGCGGGGTCCTCAGGTGGCCAGGGAGAGCGTTCCACAGCCTGGGAGCAGCCGAACAGAAGGCCGGATCTCCCATTGTATGGAGCCTCGTCTTTGGTAGTTTCAACAGATATGTTGTGGTAGATCGGAGGTTGCGTGTTGAGGTCTGTGGGGTGAGAAGTTCCTTAAGATATGATGGGGCATCACCATGGATGCACTGGTGGGTAAGGAGGGAGACCTTGTACTCAATTCTGAGTGTGACAGGAAGCCAGTGAAGTGATTTGAGGATGGGAGTGATATGGTAATGTTTGCGCACCCTCATCAGGATCCGAGCAGCGCTGTTTTGTATATATTGCAGCTTCTGAAGGCTTTTCCCAGGGATCCCGATGAGGAGCGCATTGCAGCAGTCCAGCCTGGAGGAGACAAAAGCGTGGACAAGCTTTTCTGCATTTGCCGGAGTGAGTGTGGGACGAAGTTTAGCGATATTTCTGAGGTGTAAGAAGGAGGTCTTGCAGAGGTGTTTGATGTGAGACTCAAAGGTCAAATGCGAGTCCATTTTAACACCCAGGTTAGTGGCAGATGTTGAAAGGGGAAGAGTTTGTCCAGAGATGGTGATGTCAGATGACCTAACCTGGTGTGGAGTGCCGACTAAGATGGCTTCAGTCTTGGAGCTGTTTAGCTGAAGGAAGTTTTGCTTCATCCACGCCTTTACCTCCTCCAGGCAGGTGGTCAGAGTTGATGATGGCAGAGGAGCAGAGGATGTTGGGGTTGTCCTGAGGTAGAGCTGAGTGTCATCAGCATAGCAATGGCATGAAACCCCATGCTGCGATAGCTGCATCAATGTTACCACTTGCTTCCTCGCTATGAGCTGTCATTGTTGTCTGAAACAAACAATCGCTTCTCTGATTTGTCACATCTATGAAAGTCCCGCCAAGTGATCCTGATTGGCTCGTCCATTTTATGAGGTTTTGAAATACCTCCCCATGGCAGCGATTCCTGATGGATGTGTGGAGCCGTGTGAAGCTCTGTGGAACTACATCCATCAAGCGAGAGAGTCAAGTTATAGAGATATAAGTTAGTGGCCAAAAGCTTACATCAACCAAAAAGTCCTCTGGATTCCATCCCTGTGGGATTCGAGCCAACCATTGACGGCTGACTTCCTCCTATTGAGAAAGAAGTGGAAGATTCAACATGTGGTCTGATATCAGGGAGCAGATTTCTCCATCTTGACACCAGCAACATTGAGGCACAATCATCTTAAATGTACCCAAAAATATATCTGTTACAAAATTCTTGTTTGATCAAACAAACTTTAATATTGCCAATATTTTAATATAGTTAATTTTATAATGATTTTTAGCAACAAATCAGCTTCACAACTGTTTAATCTGTCTCAGGTACTGATACTGAGGCAATAGAAAATTCTGGCAATGCAACTGTTAATTTTCCTACATTCATAGTTTCAAATTTTTTTAAACTAATCTGCCGTCAAAATTAAACAGAGAGCCCAGCAGTGTTGGCTTGTCATTAGGAGACCCTCGGGCGCCGCCACCATCAAAGTGGGAGGTGAAAAAAATGTAGACACAGTGAACATAAATGATGTAATAAAAAGTAATTATCACTTTTGTTCTCTCATAAAATATGTCTGACATTTGATTTTTGGCATTCCTATTCCATTCTGGGTTTATTTGACATCTTTTTTGCAAGTCATATTTTAACACTGTCAGATACATGCTTGTATATGTGTGGTGAAGTTTTCGTTCTTCCTGGTGGTCTCTAAATGGTCTCTAATCATATTTTTCTTTTGTAATTTCTTTTTTTTAATTCCCGGTCGCAACTGGATCCCAAAAAGAGAAAGTCTACTTTTATATTGTAGTGACCCAAAGGGTGCTCCTGACAGAAATTGTAGTGTTCTGAGGGTTGGGTTATCGTGAGACCTTTTCTGTTTAGTGGGGCAAAGTTAGATAGATGCAGTTCTGCACCATGATTCTGTTCTGTTTAGTGAGAACCTGCACTTTTTCACAGCATAAAATCTTGCTTCTAGCAGCTATTTCTTGAGCAACAGCTGAAATACAAACACGCCAAGCACGTATCTTCAGTTGGTCTTAACCACATGGCTCACCACAGTATTTAAACTTGACTGTAATTGTAAGGGAACTCATTACAACTCCAAAGTTCTAGACACACAATGGTAAGTTCCTTGAAAAAAAATAAAGATTTAAGAAATGTAAAACTTTACCAATTAATTTAACACTGAAAGTGTGCATGTGGAACCAGCAAGCGGAAACTAAGAAAGAATGTGCCCGTAGACTGGTGTTGCATGAAGGGGTCAGTATGATTGGCAGGTGCGACAACCAATAGATAAGGGGATATCCCCTGAACTTGAGGGGCAGAGGAGGGGGCGGGGGGTTTGGGCAGGTCCCTGCCGTGACAGGGACTGATCAGAGTTTTTACAGACCTGCAGCTCCCAGAGAGAACAACAACACGCCCAAGCACATATCTTCTGCTGGTTTCATCCTTATGGCTCTGTCATGGTTTAGGTTTTTATTTGTTTGTTTATTTTGGACTTTTCTTGGATGAGCCTTTACTTCTCAGCCACTTTCCAATCAGCTCAGTCTCCTTCCAGCCAATACCTTGCTGTTAATCAGACCCACCTGCTGCACTAATTTGTAAACTCTGGTCACCTGTTCTCCAGCCTACATTTACCCAGTTTGATGTGCCCTTGCTCTACCAGTTCATGTGTGCTCAGCCAGCTGGACTCTTCTGTTAAGGTCTCCTGTGTCTGCGTGCTGCAGTTCTGCCTGTTTTCCCGTGAGTTCCAGCCGCTTGCTCTGCCCGTTCTGCTCTGTCACTACCTGCATTCTCTGGTCTCCTGCTCATCGTTGCCTGCCTGCGCTTTCTGCCAAGATTCATCTGCCAGTCTGGTTCTGTTTGTCTGCCTCACCTGTCACTACTCATCTTCATAATAAACCTTTTAAACGTAACTCTGTGTTCAGCTGAATATCAGCTTCACCAGCATTAAAGTGCTTCTTGATTCTGAGATCGACCAACTCGGAAATACATGTTTTAGTGAACATATTTTCAAAAAAATGTAGCATTAAGATCGTGATTGCGCCGTTAAAAGTTTTTTAAGGACTTAAAATTGTCCCTCGGCGACCGCTAGGCTGAAAATCCACACTTTGGGTCGATGATGTCGTTTGTGGGCGTTGCCCAATGAAGTACACCACAAGAAGTTCAGATGGCAATTCACAAAGTGATGATTTTAGCACGAAAGACAGCGCAAGCGTCTGTTACGACTCGGGTAAGTCTGAGAAAAACATTTTAGGAGAATAAACGGAATGGTTTGCTAATGTATAATTGGAATCGGTGCTCATAATCGCGGTCACGGCTGACCGTTCGGATGTAAACACGGAAACAACTCGTTGAAACTCGATTGTCTGGCATCGTTTATGACGGCTGAAATCCGCCAAAACAGCACATTAAAAAAAAGATGTACATTTAGCACAAACCATAGCATTAATTTCAGCAGTATGTGTTCCCGGAATTTTACTAAATAATCTAGACGTGAGCGCTCTGAGAGCGGACGCGCATTTATCTGTTGCGCCGTGGCACTCTTAAGGCCCGTTTACACTACACCTAAAAACCGAGCCATGCCGAGACCGGTCCTAGCTTGGTCCAGTTAACTGAGATAAATGCTGCCGTTTACACACACAGGAGTTATCTCGGTTATGGTTCCTTGGTTGCTCCTCGCCTCCTAGTGGCGATCTGCGTTACTACCGCTCTCTGGGATTGAAAGCGGGACCGAGCAAATCAAAATGGCGGCACCCGTCACATTCAGGATGTTATCGTTAGACAGATTCGGCTTTTGGGACGTGGATAAGACAAATTAACGTCTAATAAGGATTTACAGACGCGGGAAACAACAACAGACGCTGAGGTTCATAAGCAGAATCATCTCTGGAAACCGTGTGGCACGGTAAGGAAGCTAGTATTATTATGAATGTCTGAAATTTGTCTGAATGGAGTGTGAATCGGGACGTGCAGCCAGACACGCCGGGAAACCCGCAGACAGTCAGCTGACTGTAAGGGCATGACGCGGTCTGCTCATGCACTCCTCGTTCTCAGGGAACCGGGATAAAAAAAACCAGTCCGAGACCTACTGATGAACTGGTCTGCAGTTAGCGCGGTCCGGTTATCGTTAGCGAGGTCTGGTTCAGTCTGCTGACCATTTACACACAAGAGTTATCTCGGTTACCGAGCTCGGACTGGTCTCGGCTCGGTTAAAAAAGTGTAGTGTAAACGGGCCTATATTCTCCCATGCCGCTCACAACCTCTCAGCACAGCAGCGCCGTGCAGAGAGGTAGTGTAGAGAGCATGTCGCTTCTCAGCAGGCTGCTGTGATGACGGCGAGATTTCTCCGCTTCACTGCGCGATGAGTGAGGAGAGAATATGGACATTTCAGCTGCATGAAGACAGCGTTTATTTATTTTTATTTTACAATTTTGTAAACAACAGCTGCCGATTAAACTGATTGTTACAATCTTGACATGATTATATGAGTTGTTTTACCGAGAAACCGATCAGAAGCACCGTGAAACTCCGCCTCTCTGGCTGCTGCTCCCGACACAGAGGGGAGCAGATTTTCACAGGGGAACTGAATTTCGCACAACACCGGGACTTTTTGGGTTCGGAAATGTGTGTAAAGAGACATTATACTTGTTGGTATTTGACCAACCATAAGCCACACACGTTTTAGCCATGTTTAATCCGTCTATTTGTCTTTGAGAAAGCGAGTTTGCAACCAGGAAGTATCTTGTTACCATGTTATGTTATGTTATGTTAAAATGCATCTTTACATGAATTTATTTTTTTCTAGTTGTAGAATTTAGAATTTGTAGACAAAACAAATGCTTACCTCTCTTGCCCCCACAATTTCCCCTAGACACTTGTAGAGGTTGCGGCTATGTATTCTGTCCAGTAGTTCCTTTGCCCCCGTAAGGGCTGCATTAGCATTTTGAGGGTTCCGTATCAGTTCAACTACATCATCTACAGGGAAACCAGAAAACCAGGAAGAGAACAAAGTGAAATCAAGAACAGAAAATCCTTAAAGTATTTAGTCACTTAAGCACAAAGGCAAACTCATTCACACAGAGTAGTTTATTCATACTGTCCTAAATTGCCTGTGAAAAAAGTAATTTATATATATATATATATATATATATATATATATATATTAGGGCTGGGCAAGTTAACGCGTTAATTTCGCGTTAACTCATTAGACTATTAACGGCGATATTTTCTTTAACGCGCATTAACGCATGTTGGTCACATGCTTTTATTTTGTGAAGGTCTGTTGCTGCGGTGTAGGGGTTTGAATCAGAACAGTAGGTGGCGATAATGCGCCAATAACCTCGCTGTCAGCCAAACCTCGGATTCAAAGAGGAAGAAAGGTGCTGGCCGGAAAAAAACAAAGCTGACATGCGGAAGGCGGTGTTTCCCGCAGGTACCGCGAGCGAGCTTAGGCGGGGCGAGGCGGTGAGTTGGCGGCCGGAACAAGTTTTGTGCGGAGCGGGGGGGGGGGGGGGCTGCTTAGACGCCGTCGGTGAAGTCGCTTCTCGTTTCAAAGTATCCATGTATTTTTGCCTGTTTTCCCCCTGCCATTCACTATATGCGCGCGAGAAAGCAACAACAAAAAACCGCGTGTCAACGTCAAATAAACGCAAGCAACGCAAGCATATCGAGTTAGCAAGCATTTCAGTTTAAAGTTCTTCCAGCATGGAATATGACAGAAACAAGTTAGTTGGAACCACTGCCAAGTTAAACTTTGGTATTGAACATAAAATGGTAATGCTGCTCCCTGCTGTTACCTCAGAAATTGCCTGTTTTTGGTAGATTTTTTTCCCCATAAAGAGAATTCCCTGTCAGTGGCAATAAGCTTTAATTTATTATTATTGCTATTTTTTGTTTTACATGTTTAAGTTGAGCTTTACACTAAATATGTGTTACTGATAAGTGCTACAAATGTTACAACACTTTTGTTCATATGGCAGCAGAACATTAAAATAAAAGTGCTCTTTACACTACTTTTGAATTCATTCTTGGAGTTTGTAAATACAATGCGATTAATCGCGATTAATCGCGATTAATCGCGATTAATCAGTGCGATTAATCGCGATTAAATATTTTAATCGTTGCCCAGCCCTAATATATATATATATATATATATATAAATATAAAAGATGGATGTATAGCTGGATAGATGGAAAGTATAATTAATTCACTAGGAAGTGTAGTAGAGCAAAATAAAAGCATTTGTCTTGACATACATATTGCTGTGTTATTGACTATTTAATTCAAAGGGTGGTGTTAAAAATAATGGCAGTGCTGTTGTTCAAAGTGTGAGAAAATAGTTTGTGTGGATTTTTGTTATTTATTTTTAAAAGCTGACACAATGTCAAACCTTTGAAAGAGAGCAGAAAACGACTCCTAGACTCTTTTTAGCTCCCCAGCTAAAATTATTGACAATGCTTTGAAATGGAACCCAGAACCACCAAGTAAACAGGAAGCTACAATTAAGATACACCAATTAATGGCCAAATGGGCATTGCAAAGCTCTGGAGCAATCAAGGATCATTTAGAGTTACTTGTGAACATGGTGACTGTTAGAAAATGCCAAGCTATCTGCAAGAAGTCCCTCTAAAGTCCCACTCTTGAAAAAACTGATCAAATCACAATTTTAAGTATTATAAAAGATTTAGGATGTACAAAATTTGACTACAAAAATTAAGATGTAAAAAAATATTGAAATCATAATACAATGAAATTGTTAAAAGGATTTTGAGAACCACAAAGGTTTACAAAATTCTAGAGGAAACCCTGACAAGTATTTGTACATTAAACAGTAGTTTTACTGCAAACTATGTTACCCTCTCTGGATTTGACTTAGTACACTTTTATTCAAAGTAACACATTTACACGTGCTTTATGTCAAATTATATTAACGAAAACATTTTTTCTAAAGTCATTTAAATGTCCTGATTATTACCAACCTGTCAGCTTGGTGTAAGCCTCCATGTCATCTCTAGCTGTGTTCAGATTGAAGATTTGCACTTCACCATCATCGTTGACAGAGCCTCTGATCTGAATGTGTTCATTTGCAATCCTAAAGGCATGTATGATCCTAGAAAAACAAAGACCAGTTTAATAATTTTTTTGATCATCCAACCACAATATCTCATATACTATATAAAGCATAAACTGCGGCTGCTGCAGTGTGATGAGTGACTTACATCAGCCCTATGGCTTTTGCCACTTTGTGCTTGTAGGCTCTTTTGTGCAGAGAGAACCTCGTGTAGAACATGTCGTACAGATTGAACACTTCCTGTAAAAGTGAAAGTAACATTAAATCTGGGAAGCAATTTCAAAAGTGCACAAAGTTGTCTAAACTCACAAAAAGGGAAAAGGAAGTAACCAAATCAAACCTTGTCTCTGAAACAGATCTCATTCCTATTGTCCCACGCACACACCCTGGCAGACAATATCAAACGCTGATAGTCAAAGCTGTTCTTCATACCCAAATAATGGCAGTCTCTGAGGTATGACAGAGGAAATAAGTAAAAGGACTAATTAAAATATGAAATTAAACAAATTAAAATTAATATGAAATTTATCAAAACTAAGCTCCACCTGGCAAAATAATCCCACTTATCCACATCGATTCCGTTCCTTTTGTTGGCCACGATTTCATAGAGGAAGGACCTGTCCTCGGGGCGACCATTTAAAAGCCACTGTGGAGGTGGTAAAATTGTTAAAATTAGTTTAACAAGACAAAGTCTTTGCTCAACATTTTTACCATACTAAAACTGCAAACCATTATGCGTTATTAATAACACAAATTTTATATTATACGTTTCTAGTATCAGGTTTCTAGTAACAAATCAGGTGTTTTCACTGCAGAAATTCACAAAAGGTTTAGTTCTGTTTTTCTAAAAGCTATGTTCTAAAATTTTATGGAATTTTACTGTGGAAGAAACTCTTCTTAGACTGAGTTTAATTATCATTACTTTCCTTTTCAATATAAATACCTCATGATTAAAACTTCCCACCACAATATCTTGCTGCCGTCTAATAAAACTGCATTACTGTATATTGGTGATAGAGTTGCTGTGAATACCACAGAAAGGTTAGTAGATTGTGTTACTTTGTTACATTTATGATCCTATCAAACCCAATTCTATAGATAGATTTTAGCAGAATAGATTGGTACCTCGTCTCTGTTATTGTAATGTACTGGATTGATCAGCTCCCTTATAAAGTCCAGGTCCAGGGCCAGATTTAGGCCTGCGTTCGTCATGTTGTCCATCAAGTTATTTTCTTCCACCAGGTGGTCAAACATGTCTACAGATGCCATCTCATGCTACAAGATGCACAAAATAACTTGTTATAAGAACAAGGACAAACATGCATTAAAAATGAAAGTAAAGTTATTAATGAATTCATATTCAATCAGAATAAGCAGGACATCCTAGTAAATTCTAATCGTGTTTGGAAAACAGCAGATTTGTGCTTATATCTTGTAACCACCTTGTTTGCTAATTATTGGTTTTCTTTAGCTTTCATTCAGTAAATTCTCATTATACCTTATCATCAGATCAATTTTCTTAAAGCACTAACTTAAATGTGTGGTGAGATCAGTTTGCTTGATGGTGTGTTCTATTAGATGATCTGAATTACGTAGAAAGATAAGCTGTTACCTGATCTGACCAAAGTAAAGAAACAAAGCTCACTGCCCATATGAAGGCCCCTTGATACCCACTCTTGATATTTACTTGTGGTAAAAGGTTTCAGTGAAAAGTGTATACAGTATGTGTATCAGTATATTGGTGTGTGTGTGTGTGTGTGTGTGTGTGTGCACCCGTCTGTATATTGTGTGTGTGTATTCAGCTTTAGTTGTGTTGTAATGTGCTATATAAATAACCTTGATTTTACTATACTTGTAGACCTAGGCTGGTATGTTGTAAACCATAGCTACCTTTTTGCACCTTCTATGAGTACATATAGTTTTTTATGACTTATAAACAGTTTTAAGCTTCTATTAAGTAAAGGATGTAAAAAAATATATATCATTCTGTGAATACCCATCTGCAGACAAGAGTGCATGTTGCTGAGAAAAATCAAAAACAATTCTTACTGTCCATTCATTACGTTCAAACATCTCCTCGTACAGATGAGAAAATGGTCCGTGTCCTGATAAGGTAGAACAGTCACAATTGATTTATATTTTGCTCCAAGATAATAATAATAAACATTTTAAATGATTCCAGTCTGGGGCCTCGTACACAAAGAGGTGCACAGCTTTCGTACTAATGGTTAGGAGTAGGGAGAAATCCTAAACCTTGCAGAGCACAAAATAAATTAATTTGTATGAAACCTAGATGCGTTACCACAGATGTTGTCCTGATAAATCTTGAACTAACGTGCCAGTTCACATGAATCCTGGGCTGCCCTGTTCCCAACCATAAATAAATACAAATGAGTAAAAATATCTGGAAGGAACCCACCTTGTGTACAAATAACCATGGCAACAATGCTGGCAGACTGTCTGCATACCTCTATTTAGTTATGTCTCGTGGAGCCTAATCTTAATTTCCTCCCAACACAACTATTATAATGAGAATAAATATAATTATTATAGTAGTATAGTCCTATCCTCACGGTTTTCCTCAGTAATACTGGGACCTGTTATAAAAATAATTGCGCTGGCCAACCTAAACCTGCTAGTAAGATACTCATCATTATGTGCTGGCAGATCAGTAGGATCTCTGAAAACACACTCCTCCGTATTCTTCATGATTAATGTCTTCCAGCAAGAAAAAAACCCTCCTCTGTGCGTAGGATTTTTCAACAAGCCTGGGGTTTTGCTCAAGGGTAAAACATTCTGCCACAAGGGAGAGTAAGGAATAGTAAAGAGATGTCTAGTTTACAACCCTATTGATTTTACACACTTAATTTATCAGAAAAATATTTTTGGGCGACAAAGTACACCTCCAAACTTAATCTGTGCAGTCAGTTTATCAGGATTATGAACAATTTTAATTCTGCTTAGACTTATCGGGACAGCAGAGACCCACTGATGGGCTAGTCTCGCCGGGGAAACTGCAGGGGGAAACCTCTGCTGCTGCTGCATTTAGTCGACCAGACAGTCTGATTTCCCGCCGAATGGATCTGTTCAGTGCGGGTGAAAAGCTAAGAGCTAAGTTTGTCACCTCCTGTAATCGACTCCAACTACAGTGAGTAACGGTATACATTGTGATAATAAGCACCAACAAAACACAATTTTTTAGAATCAAAACATCCCATCATCTGGGTGTGAGTGAAGCTCCCCAGTGGTCCGCCACATTATTACGATTGTGCGGAAAATCTGCACATACCAGATATCAAATGTGAAAATCTTGGCAGGACGTGTGTGTGTGTGTGTGTGTGTGTGTGTGTGTGTGTGTGTGTGTGTGTGTGTGTGTGTGTGTGCGTGTGCATGTGTGTGGAGCAGGCTGCTTTCCTCTTTCAGTGGCAGAGCAAGCAGAGGAGACCTGCCTGTATTTCCTATAACCTATAAAAAGAATTTTGCTGAGACCAAAAGTCTGCGATACTTTACTAAAAAAAAATCATCCTTCTTGTTATCGACATGGCTGAGGAAAAATTATACTCATAAAACTCTAAAGTTTGTCAAATGATGTTAACATTCAGAGCTGTCTTGTCTCCCCTACGTTTCTGCCCCCCCCCCCCCCCCCCACACACACACACACACACACACTCCACTGCACTACCCACTCAGCACAGGCAAAAATTTATTTATTTACTTATTTATACCGACAAGAGTAGAAAAGCACGGAGCCAGGCACTGCGAAATAGAGTAGGGCCGGGCTACGGAGATGTAACGCCATCAGTTGCGTGTGTCACTACTTGATCTGTATTGATCTTGATGTGTATTAAAATTAATTACATTTTTTGCTTTGATCAATACGCATGCCCAGAGCAGTCAAAGTGTCCATTGAAATGCGATTTAACAATTTGTTCTGTATTTTAGTTATTCCCTTTAAACCATGTAATATTCACACAATTAAAATAAAACACAAGAAGAAACATCTCACCATAAATAAAATAAAAGAAGAAAAAATAATAACTTCCCGTAAGTTATTCTGTTTGTGAATGCGAAAAGGAGCTGACGGATCAAGATCGGGTAGTAGCACGTTATCCCTCCTGTTTCTCCAGAGACCGGATGAGTTGCAGCATGAATGGCAGGACATGGATGCAACTTCTCTACCTTTGTCTGTTAGATCGGTATCTTCTTGCCACCACCTGCTGGGCTAGAGTTGTACTGCAGTTTTCCTCACAACACATGCTTTAATGGCCCCTAGCAAATGAAACATGATAGACCTAAAAGCCCCAGACTTTGGTTCCATGTGGCTTGTTATTGTAGATTGAAAAACGTTTGCATGGCTGCCACATATTTTAAAATTTTTGTACATGCAATGTTGGAAGTTGCTCAGCAAGTTTTTTGTGCATACCCAGGCAACAGGCTATTAGTTGTCAGTGGAGGTTTTTGATATTGACCGTATCAGCATCTGCCAAGGGTGGTATCAGAAAAGGAGGCGCATTAACGCTAGATAATAAGATATAATTCCCTTTTCATCTGTGCCTTGGACCGATTTTATTCTTCTTTTAGGTACATGTATTTATGTAAGCTACCTTTGCTTGCTGCTGAGAATAGGGAGGACAGGTTGAGTACTACAGGACAGCAAGGCATTTTATCACTCTCAAAATCTCAAATCTTTGCTGCCATTTCAATTGGTTTCAGCACAGATACAGTAGCCTGCCCAGATCACCATTCTTGCCAGAACCACCATCATCAGCTACATCATTTATATTCCCATATATGGGAAAAAGGTTTCCGTAAAAGTAAACAGTTTCAAATCTGTTGTTAGTTGGATTTCTCTAAAACGGAAATTGAATAAATTATTACTTTAGAGACATATTTGTGGCAAAGAAATTTGACAGAAAAAATAAAAGAATTTGGGTAAATATCAGCTTTTTAGTGTTTATTTTACTGTGTTTCATTTCACAATTTAGAGGTTACTTCTAAAACTAACATTTTGAATATACAAATATAAAAGAAGAGCAGCTTCTGCATCATGTAATGAAAAATCTTTCTCTTCTGGCTTTGAAAAAAAGCGGCTTTATTTCTTCATTATAGAAGTAAAAATCTGTGTTAACAACATCTGCTTGACCTCTGAGACGTATTGTTCAGCATTTTGTGTAGGCATAACTCACCCAGGTCATGGCAGAGTCCAGCAATCTGCACACATAGTTTTTCAGCAGGAGTGATGTTGAGTCCTGGCTGGTTGTTCAGAGCCTGAACAAGTTCTCCAGCCAAATAAGCAACCCTTTATAATCCCAAAATCAAGATAACTTCATATTGTTACACAATGATAATAAATTACTGTTTGGTGGAACTAATGTTACAACATTTGAGGTATAAATCATAATGTATAAATATATATTTTACCCAATGCTGTGTTCAAAGCGGCTGTGGGTTGCTCCAGGGTAAACATAAGAAGTCCCTCCAAGCTGCTTGATGTTTCGAAGGCGCTGAAACTGAGGTGTGCCGATGATCTTGACGAGCAATGGATGCAGCTTCACAAGGCCATGGATGGGATCATTAAACACCTGAATAAAACGAGAAAAGGTGGAAATCAACAAGGACAACAGTGAAGATCCCATTTGATAACTTTAATGGTTAAAAAATGTTTTTTACTGTTTCCATGCATTATCAAGCCTTTAAAGAGAAAACGTAATAATCTTTTAAAAGCAGAATGTTGGTACACTCACAAAACAAGAGTTTAAAACAAATAAAATAGGAATGTGTGAAAGCAATGTTAATAGGGTTTTTAATATAAACTTATTTTAAAAACTGCAGAATCTAAATAGAGATTGCTTTTTGTTCTTGAATTAAAATCCTCGTTTGTGTTTTCTATTTACATGCTACTAAAGACAGTCATATTTTATCTGTATGAGTTTAAAACTTTGCTTTTAGGTAAGTCACCTTATAGTCACCGATAGCTGCCATTTCTCAAATTCTTCTTGATGCTCTCCAGGTTCTGCAGGTTCCACCAACACACCTATAAATGGTAGAATCAGAAGATTTCAGTCAAAATACTGCTCAAAAGTGTAGAATCAAAATAAATGTACCCCTCTTTGTGAGGCTTATTAACATTTATTTAAGAAGTACAAAGAAAGGAAAGTATCTGATTCCTTCCTCCTCATATTACTCCTCATATTATTTAGGAAAAAACAACAAACATACACTATGCTATTCTTTAGGAACTTTGCAAGTGAATTCAAGGACCAGCTAAGGAGCTTCTGCTTCACAAAGTAGTTCCCTACCTACTGGATCTGTCACTGTGAGAATTTATACTAGAAACCCAACCCTTTCTGGGCAGATCACATAAGTAAAAGAAACGCCTTCCAACCAATCATTGTCGTTAGGCTCTTTGAGTTGTTATATAATATTTAAATAATGAGAAATTTTAAATGTTTACACTTTGTATATTCAACAACGTATAGCAGACTTGCTCACACAAAATACATGATCCAAATTTCATGAGCAGAGAACATTATTTAGTTTACAAATGCTATTTATTGGTCCTTATTTGTCCTCCAAATGTGGAAATGTTATAATTAAAAGCATTTGGGATATACAATCCCTGAAACCCTAAACTAAGCAGCTGCTCATTTCCTCTGCACCAGCAGAGGGCCTCAAAGAGCACTATCCGTCCATCCATTTTCTATTACGTCTATCCCTTGTGAGGTCGCTACCCACTGCACCACTGTGGAGCCTCAAAGAACACTACACTGTTAAAAAATGTGTTATTTCTTAATGTATTTTCTGTGTTATCATCGAGCAAACACATTTTGAGTTGTTTTATTGAAACAACTGGACACACACATCTTTAAGACAATCACATCACTTCTTGGACATCTTTGGCTTGGAAATGTTTCACCAAAATAATCTTGCCATTACTTGACATCCATGCAAAGGTAAAATAATGTTTCCTCTGATAAACTGTGAATAAAGCAGAATGAGTAAATTGATTTGTTTTGATTAGATATTAAGTCAGTGTCAGCATAGACATCGCTCAGTAGTGGTTAGGTTGGCTCACACCAACATTTGTTGGCTAGAAAGATATTTAAATACTTGCTTGTCACGTGCAAACTGGCAGGAATTTAGTGTTAAGTGTACCAAAAACAATGGAAAAAAATGTCAAGTGTTGATTTCAGGCACATTTCAATAAAACACTGTTGTTGACACCAACAGATTTTTTTTCATCTGTGAGAATTTCCTGCATCTGCGTGTTGATTCCAAAAGAGCTACTTCTACTAATGCTACTACTGCTATTGCTACTACTAGTACTACTACTACTACTACTATTACTACTACTACTACTACTAATCATATAATTGTATTTAAAAACAACTTTCATGTCACTCAAAGACATTGTCCTAATCCATCAATATAAAACAATAAAACAGGATAAAACAAACATATTACAATAAACCAGCAATTACAGAGAGTAAGCACACTTAAACAGATGGGTTTTCAGGTTGGACTTGCACTGGTAGAACTACAGATCATAAGATGCAGGACTAATGTGACGGTGCTCTAATGGTGCACTTTGATAATGTAGAAACTAGAAATCCTTCAGGTTCTAAAACAAAATACACAAAAGAGGAGGAGCTGTGTATTTTTGTTTAAGAAACATGGTTTCACGATGAAACTCAAATCTGGAAAAGATTAATTTGTGTCTCCTTTATAATATAATGAACATTATCCAAACCAAATTCTGCAGCCATTGTTAGAATACACAGGATTCAGTGCTTGGTCAAATTGTCTTCACTATATCCATCCATCCAGCCATTTTCCATCACTCTTGTCCCTTGTGGGGTCGCGAGGGCTGCTGGTGCCAATCTCCAGCATTCACAAACTCCAAGAATGAATTCAAAAGTAGTGTAAAGAGCACTTTTATTTTAATGTTCTGCTGCCATATGAACAAAAGTGTTGTAACATTTGTAGCACTTATTTTATACTGGATATTTTCAACCCATCTATTGAATTTAGTGCACTAGTTGATCTTTTCTTCATAAGAGAACAGCAAGCACTGCAGCCAAAATATGGCCTTTTTTGACCTGCTGTATATTAGCCAGTCCCTAAGCTTGATGTATCATGAAACTGTTGACCTTTTGGGTTTTGTGGTTTTTATTTTATTATTACAATTTAATAATAATAATAATAATAATAATAATAATGTTATGTTCAGTGTTTTTTCGCTAATCCACCTCTTATATATTTCAATCCTTATGTAATTTTGTCTGTGTTGTGTGCACCTGCCTGTTGCTTTAATCCTATAAATTTCCCTGTCGTGGGATAAAAAAAGGATTAGCTAATGTTATCTTATCTTAAATAACACTTTTTAATATATGTACTGGGTTCTTTCAAGGTCTTAATTACATGTTATGTGTGGGCTCCAGTAACATCCATCCATCCATCCATCCATCCATCCATCCACTGATCTACCTGGATGTTCCCTGGAGGACTGAAACGCCTCAGTCAGAGACGTCTGTCGGGGCAATGAGAGAAGTTTCGTCTCCTCTCTCCGTTTCTGGGGCTCGATGTTTTCATGTTTTTTCACGTGCTTAGATAAATTTGTTGTGTTTCCACTGAAATGGAACCGGCTTTTTACAAAACATACAGCTTGATTTCATTTACGGTATTAAAATAAAGCCGAACGGTGCTACTTCCCCTGTTCATGTTTTTTCGCTGCTGCGGTCTCTCTCAGCTGTTTGTTTGTTAAGTTTGTGTGAGAGCTGAGTGGGCGGGCCAGGCTGAGCCTGCGTGCTGATTGGCTGGCGCCGCTGAGCCATGTACGAGAGGGGAGGGGGAGCGGGAGAGTGCTGCCGTGACAGCGCGCTGCAGTCAGCGCGTGCTGACTGACACTGACTGAAAGCATGTGAGCAACATGCGTTAATGCGTGATAAAATAAATATTGCCATTAATAGTCTAATGAATTAACGCAAAATTAACGCGTTAACTTGCCCAGCCCTAATATATATATATATATATATATATATATATATATATATATATATATATATATATACTTGCAATTGATTAAATGATCTGACAGTATTAGAGTATTTTCCACTGTTATGCTCATAACATTCAGCTATACTTATAATTAAATCAGTTACTTACAGGCATGTCTTGAGCACTTTAAATTTTGTTTTTAAATTCAGACAAAGAAATTGTCATCTTTGGAATAGAATCTCAAAATGAAAGTTCTTCATCACCTAATGTGGATGGTAATAACTTGACTCTAGCTAGATAGGATTTCGCTCCGCATAGCTCCACACATCCATCTAGGATTGATCCATAGGAGATGTATTTCAGGAGTGGTCTTATCACTCACATCGAAACCAAAATCACAACCGAAACCATCGTTTCCACTGTGAAAAGCTTTCAAAGACGTTGTAGGTACCAGATCTGCTCAGGTGGTCGGATCTCCTTGGGGTCCTACATATTTCCATTCTGACTTAAATTAGGAGCTTATTACACTGAAGTTCTCCTTTTTCAGACACATCACATAAAATCTTGTCATAACCCCACAACTGCATAAAATCCTTAATTTTTTGTGTGGTTCTGTGGAAGTGAAACGCCAGCTTTATCCTGGCTTTAACGTTGCACTTCCAAGGAGCCACAGCATCAAGGTGAGGTCCCCCCTGCAGTCTGTCTCTAAGGGACAAATAATTGCCCATTTTCGCCTCACTGATTAAAAATTTTTAAATTAATTATTAACCGATAAAAACGAGTTTGTGTCGATCGTGGCACCATGTAAAATCCTCCATTGGAGATCACCGGTAGGTTTTTTTTATTGGAGGCTTGTACAAAGTCCTCCAATGGGGTGCTCTTCTGTCAAGTTTATTCATTCCAAACACAGACTGTGCCGTTCTCGAGGTGTCTTTGCACTTTTGTGCAGACGTGATAAACGTTTTTCTGGTCCATACTGAATAAAACCATTTTCTGTGGGTCCAGGCTGGAGAGCAGAGGTCCACTTTGCTCCGGGAAATCAGGATCCAGGATCAGGCCAGGAAAAGAGCCCGTTGGATCTGGTTGTCTCTCTCCCTCACAGTAGGCAAGGAGGAGGCTGCTCTCATTGGCCGACAGGTTTCCCCTTAGGAGGTCCAAGAAGCGCTGCACAAGCCTGGCCGACCGTATCCTCATCACGGAACCCGTGGCCTCGACGTTGGAGAGTGACGGTCCTGCAGTCTCCACCACCTTTTCCACTGTTGTCATCTTGGATCAGTGCACCACCTCCGACAGCCCTGGTCCTGTGCTGTCACACACGTCCAACCTTGACCCAGATTAAAGGCTCCTGTAAAAGCTAGTGCAGAGAGTGATCGTTTGGGATGTTTTTTATTTTAAACGGGACACATGATTTAAAAACACCCTGATAAAACCTAGGCAAAGGGTGACTGCCCTGCTGCACGAAAGGGGGAGTGAACCAGCGGCCCAACTTTTATCGTAGACATCCAACAGGTCTTCTGCTAGGATATCCCAGTAGGCTTTATAAAACTCTACGGTAAGTCCATCAATGTCAGGAGCCTTCTGGCCCTGCATGCTCAGAAGGGCTGTGTCAAGCTCTTGTGCCCCCAAGGGGCGCTCCAGGTGTGTGTTGGTCTCCTTAGAGACCTGGGGCAGCCCACTGCAGAACTCCCCAAGCAGCTTCTTGTTGTCCCTATACTCACTCTCAAACAGAGGAGTAAAACTCCACAGCCCTCCTCCTAATCTGGCCTTGCTCAGTCAGCTGCTGCCTTGTGTCAGATAGTAGAAAATGGATCACCTTCCTCTGCCCGTGTTTCCTCTCCGAGCTGAAAAAGAAACTACAGGAAGCATCCATCTCTGTAATGTTTTTAAACTGAGACCTGATCTACACGCCTTGGTTGTTGGACTCCAGCATGTTGGCTAAAACTAGCCTTTTGCACTTGACAGTTTCAATATGCTCTTGATTTCCTGTCGACTTACTTAGATGTTCTAGTTCCACTATATTCATCTCCAGATCTCTGATAGATCTGGTGACGTCATGAGCGACATTAAGAGTGTGCTGCTGACAAAGTTGTTTTACTTCCATGGTCCTACCACTGCCTAAGATAAGTAAAATCACCCTTTCTTTGTCTAAAAACAGTCCAAAAATAAATTACAGCCAGATTAAAATGCGAGTAGGCGCTTTTAGGTAAAATGTTTGTGATAAAAACTTTTCCTAAAAGCAAAGAGTGCTCTGTAAAAGCTACCGGTAAAATCTGGCTTGTGTTAAACACAATAAAATGGTGTTTAAAACAATGAAAACGATCAATACGAGCTAAAGAGATGCGGCCTTCTTTAATGTGGGACCATGTGTACTGTCTGGAGCCTGTGTGCATCCTCCTCCATAAATCCACCAGGCCGTGGGATGAGACCAGCTGCCACAGGGCTTGTTGGAAGGCTGGGTAACTCATTCAGCAACTCATTCTCTGTACAGTTAAAATCTTCACCTTAAAAAAGCATAATCATCAGACCCGCAATCTCCAAATTTTTCTTAAAAAACGCTTCCTCTCTGCACCGACATTAGGAGCATAAATATTGATAAAAACCAAATTAAAATAGTCACTGATTCTCTTCTGTTTTGCCATTTTGCAAATCATGGTGCGTTTTACAGCCTCCCTAGCACCATTAATGTTTAAAGATTTTTAATAGTTTAAAATTATCCAGGCTAAAAACAACACCACAATAAAATAGGCACAATAAAAATAATACAAAGCTAGTGCACATATGTTCAAAATTGTTTTTACTTAAACTTAGACTTTATTTATTGTCATTTTGTATGCACAGAGTGCATACAGAAATTTCATTTCCATACAGCTCAGAAAAATTGCAGTAACTCTACAGGATACCTTGCAGTGAATTACAGTACAGGATAAAAATGCAGTAATAAATTGCAGTCAGTTACAGGATAAGTTTCAATTGACTTCCGGATAAAGTGCAGCAGTGAACAGTAGGCAGTTGAAATGTAAACAAATGTAAACAAATGTAAACAAATGTAAACAAATATGCAGTAAGTTTCCAATAAAGTGCAGCAGTGATTTAACAGTAGACAGTTGCAGTGTAAAACAATTATGCAGTAAGTGTCCGGATAAAGTGCAGCAGTGATATTGGAGATTAAGAGTTGAGCAGCATTTATAATGCTGGATAAGGATACGATACAAATGTGCAAATCAGCGAGTGTGTTACACAGTCCATTTTATGCTTCAGCAGTTCAACATTCTGATGGCAGCAGGGAAAAAGCTTTTGCAGAACCTGGTGATCCTGCAGCGGATGCTGTGGAACCTCTTCCCAGAGGGCAGCAGGGAGAACAGTCCATGATGGGGGTGTGAGGGGTCCCTGATGATGTTTCGGGCTCGGGACACACAGCGCTGCGATGAAATGTCTTTAATGGAGGGAAAAGGAACCCCGGTGATCCCTTCTGCTGTCCTCACCACTCTCCTCACGTTCTTCCAGTCGGAGGCACTGCAGCCTCCACACCACACAGAGAGACAGATGGTCACAATGCTCTCTATGGTGCTTCTGTAGAAGGTCTTAAGGATGGGCGTGGGCAGGCGGGCTCTCCTCATCCTCCGCAGAAAGTACAGTCGCTTTTGTGCCCTCTTCACCAGTGACGTGGTGTTCACAGACCAGCTGAGGTTGTCCATGATGTGCACCCCCAGGAACTTGGTGCTGCTGACCACCTCCACAGCTGAGCTGTTGATGAGCAGTGGAGCGTGGTGAGGCCGGTTCTTCCTGAAGTTGACGATGAGGTCCTTTGTCTTCTCCACGTTCAGGATCAGGCTGTTGTCTCTGCACCAGCCCACCAGCTGCTCCACCTCCTCTCTGTAGTCCTGGTCGTTGTCGTCTCTGATCAGGCCCACCGCCGTTGTGTCGTCAGCAAACTTCACAATGTGATTGGTGGTGAACCTGGGGACGCAGTCATGAGTCATCAGGGTGAACAGCAGGGGGCTCAGGACGCAGCCCTGAGGGGATCCTGTGCTGAGGGTGATGACATCAGAGGTGTTCTGTCCGACCCGGACCGACTGAGGTCTGTTGGTTAGGAAGTCTAGCAGCCAGTTTCGAAGGGGTGTGTTGAAGCCCAGATGCTCCAGTTTTCCCACCAGATGCTGTGGGATGATGGTGTTGAATGCTGAACTGAAGTCCAGGAACAGCAACCGCACGTGCGCGTTCTTCTCCTCCAGGTGTGCCAGGCTCAGATGAAGAGCGGAGGAGATGGCGTCCTCAGTGGAGCGGTTCCGTCGGTAGGCAAACTGGAACGGGTCGAGTGTTGGGGGGAGACTGGAGATGATGTGTTCTTTCACCAGCCTTTCAAAGCACTTCATCATGATGGGAGTCAGTGCAACGGGCCGGTAGTCGTTGTAGCAGGTGACTTGAGGTTTCTTTGGCACCGGAATGATGGAGGCAGACTTGAAGCATGCTGGCACTGTGGCTTGCTCCAGCGAGGTGTTAAAAATGTCTGTGAGGACACCAGCCAGCTGACCTGCGCACTCTTTGAGCACCCGACCAGGTATGTTGTCGGAGCCTGGTGCCCTCCGCTTTTCTCACTTTTCCCATTATTTTCTTAAGTCTAAAAACCTCTTGATAAGAAAAAAAAACGGATTATTTCCTTCTGATATGATGCCATGTGGAAAAATAAATAATTTTTAATTGGGAAAATATTTTTTCTACTTTAACCGATTTAAATCTTTTAAAGTTAAGGGGATTCCCTAGGTTTTATCAGGGTGTTTTTAAATCATGTGCTTCATTAAACTAAAACCATCCCAAATGCCTAACTCTGCACTGGCTTTTACAGGAGCCTTTAATCTGTGGGTCGAAGATGGATGTGTGTGACGGCGCGGGACCAGGGTTGTCGGAGGCACTCCACCGATCCATGATAACAACAGTGGAAAAGCTGGTAGAGACTGTGGGACTGTCACTCTCCAACGTCAAGGCCACGGGTTCCGTGATGGGGATACGGTCTGCCAGGCTGGTGCAGCACTTCTTGGACCTCCTGAGGCGAAAGCTGTCAGCCAATGAGAGGAGCCTCCTCCGTGCGTACTGTGAGGGAGAGAGACAACCAGATCCAACGGGCTCTTTTCCTGGCCTGATCCTGGATCCTGATTTCCCGGAGAAAAGTGGACCTCTGCTCTCTAGCCTGGACCCACAGAAAATCCTAAAATAGCTATTTATTTTTCCCGTATAGACAGACTGCAGTGTGGACCTCACCTTGATGCTATGGCTCCTTTGAAGTCCAACATTAAAGCCAGGATTAGGCTGGAGTTTCACTTCTACACACCCACACATAACATGGAGGATTTTATGCATCAAGGTGGGTGCTGGCTCTCCGTGTGGCGTGGAAGCAGTTTGTTTGGTTGTAGGGGAGGTCATCGGACATATGCCCATCAAGTCTGCAGCCCGAATGAATCGTGCTGTGGTTTTGTTTGTTGAAAAGGTGGAGCAGGCTCAACAGTTGGTCGAGGCCAGAATTTCCATTAATGTTTTTTTTTTTTTTGTGCGGGTGGTGTCACCACTCACGTTGCCAGTGACGAGGTGGCCTCTAGTTCTTCCTGTTTCATTCACTACTCACCCGGTTCGTAGATTTGGCAACAAAGGAAGAAAACGATTATCAGAGACAAAACACTTGGAATATACATATATTTAATATAATTGGAATTCCAAGGGGAGACACACACTTACAACTTTAACCTAAAACCTATGTTGTACCGCACAGAGTTTGTCTGAAGAACCCGCCCAAGGGCGCACATCTATTAGCCGGGGCCCTCACTGTGTACGTGACTGAGTGAATGATGTCGGGGGGGGGGGGGGGGGGCTACACTCGCTCATTCTCTCTGTACTTGTGTCCTCACAAGCAAAAGGGATCCACATTCCAGTGTCACCCAAGGAGTGTTCCTTTAATTCATTGACCAGGTGTTTCTAGGATTCTACCAAAATAACATCGAAGAACAATAAAAAAGCTTTTACGTTAAACCTTCTGGACGGGTACCGTCATATAACATCATGTGACTCCCACTTTGTCTAGTCTCACATGATGGTTGGGTGAATTTATAGCTTTGAGTGACCCTGCATACTCCATCCTCTTTGCACTCCAGGCCTCACACTTCAATATTATTTAAAACTTAGGTAACTCTGTCCGTCCGTCCGTCCGTCCGTCCGTCTTCTTTCGCTTATCCGGGGTCGGGTCGCGGGGGTAGCAGCTTCAGTAGGGAGGCCCAGACGTCCCTCTCCCCAGCCACTTGGGCAAGCTCCTCAGGAGGAATCCCAAGGCTTTCCCAGGCCAGCTGGGAGACATAGTCCCTCCAGCGTGTCCTGGGTCTTCCCCTGGGCCTCCTCCCGGTGGGACGTGCCCGGAACACCTCACAAGGGAGGCGTCCAGGAGGCATCCTGACCAGATGCCCGAGCCACCTCAACTGGCTCCTCTCGACGTGGAGGAGCAGCGGCTCTACTCTGAGTCCTCCCCGGATGACTGAGCTCCTCACCCTATCTCTAAGGGAGAGCCCAGACACACTACGGAGAAAACTCATTTCAGCCGCTTGTATCCGGGATCTCGTTCTTTTGGTCACGACCCAAAGCTCGTGACCATAGATGAGGGTGAGAACGTAGATCGACCGGTAAATCGAGAGCTTCGCTTTTTGGCTCAGCTCTCTCTTCACCACAACAGATCGGTACGGCTCTTGGGACTTAGGTAACTCTTACTACTTTAATAAAATACATGATTAATACAAAAAGCGATTATATATTTCTATAACACCAGCAACCAAAATCATGCTGTCCAACATGCCACCATTTATTAGTGATGAATTTTTGGTCAGGGAGTTGTCCCGGCATGGTAGGGTGGTGTCCCCAATTTAAAAATTGTTGTCTTGGTGCAAGTCTCCATTACTAAAACATGTTGTCTCTTATAGAAGACAGCTTTACATGATCCTTAATAGGAAAGATGAAGAGTACAATGTGAGGTTTCAGGTCAAGCTAAATAATTATGAATATGTTTTGTTTGCCACTTCTTTCAACATGAAGTCTTTTGGATGTGGTCAAGAGGGGCATGTCATTAAAATGTACCCAAACAGGGCTGGACAGGCCCTGCTGCATTTAGAAGAGCAATGCACTGCAGCTGCTACTTAGATGGAGAGTCCATTTGGAGAGAGCGAGGTAGCGTGAGTGCCAGCCGCTGACGTGGAGTAACCTGACAGCCTGTGACCACTGACGTGGACGGCGTCACGGAGGGCTGTTCTCTTCAGGTTGTGAAGGGTGTACTGGGTGTTTATGAAGGTAAGACGCTGATTGGGGGATGCATGAAGACACATGGGGCACTGCGGTATATGGTGGCAGGGGGGATAAGCCAATGACTGGCAGGGAGGTGGAGGAGGGAGATGAGCAGAGTGGAGAGCGGAGGGGTGAGTCGGGTGATGAAGAGCATTTAGCATGTGCAGATCGGGGCAGGAAACAGGAAATACAAAAACAGGATAAAGGTGCAGAGGTTGAGAATAGCGGAGCGTCGTTAGGAGCTGATATCAAGGAAAGGATGGGGAGGCAGAGGAGGAGAAGGAGCAGGAAGCTTCAGCCCTATTGAAGAGGCGAAGCAAAAGGCAAATGTTGTGGCTGCTAAGCAGACAAGCAAATAGACAAGCAAGATGGTTACTGATAGGAAAGCAAAGCTAGACAGTAGTGACAGCAAGGACTGTTTTTCCAACTCCAGTGAGCTATTGCTTTCACAGGTTGGTGAAAACACACTCGATAACCCGTTGAATCGTTCTTGTCTTTTAATCAGCAAACTAAAGGAATTAGAGGAGTCAAAGTGGAAACTTAAGCCCCATTTACACTACCCTTGTTAAACCGATCCAGGTCGAGCTCGGTCCGAGCTTGGATCAGTTAACCAAGCTGAGCTTGGTTCTGACGACCGTTTACACACCACACTATCTCGGTTCCTTGGTTTCCTCGCCTCCTAGTGACGATCTGCGGTACTACTGCTCTCTGGGTTTGAAGGCGGCACCAAGCAAATCAAAATGGCGGCGCCCGTAAAATTCAGGCAGTTATGTTTGGTGATACGTTGTTGTTTGCGGAGAGTCAGGCGAAGATGGCAACTTTTGGTGGATTTACTTGCCAGAGTCGGCCTTTGGGAAGTGGATAAGACAAACGAACGTCTAATAAGGATTTACAGACGCAGGAAACAACGACAGACGCTGAGGTTTATCACGCTGCTAAGCAGAATCATCACTGGAAATTGTGTGCCACGGTAAGGAAACTAGTATTTTTCTGAATGTCTGAAATGTCAGCTGCCCGCACAGAGATGACGCGGTCTGCTCATGCGCTCTTCGTTACCAGATAACCGAGATAAGGAAAAACCGAGCCGAACCCACCTCTGGAAATGGTCTGCATTTAGCGCGGTCTGGTTGTGTCTGGCTCAGTTCAGTTCAGTTTGCGTTCCATTTACACTCAATAGTTATCTCGGTTACCGAGCTCGGACTGGTCTCGGCTCGGTTAAAAAAGGGTAGTGTAAACGGGGTATTATTTTTCAGACTTGAAACTCAGCCAGATATTATATTAGAAAAAAGGAAGAATAAGAATTCACTGATCAAGAGATTTTCAGACTGAAGAAGACAATGGGTAAAATTAGAGAGCAATTTTGAACTAATGATACACACTAGCATTGTATTATTATTATTTATAAATTTTATAAATTACATTTTTATTGTGTTGCTTCTAACTTTTTACCCACCATGGATACTTTTAAAATAGCATTCCGGAACCTCGATGAGGCTAAAGAGGCTGTTAAACGTGAAATAATTAACTAGATACTGAACCATAAAAGAATTGATGTTTTTTATTTACAGGAAACACATAGTGATAATTCAGATGAGGCAGAATGGGAAAAGGAATGAAGTGGGAAGGTCATTCTAAGCCATGGCACCTCCCAGAGTGCTGGAGTGGGCTTCCTCTTTCCAAGAGCTTTTACTCATAATTCAATAGAGGTAGAGCACATTGTTGAGAGTCAATGTATTTTAGTTTGAGCTGGGTTTGACCATTTTAATATGGTTTTTATTAATATTTATGCTCCATGTGCCAATACAGAGAAAACATGTTTTTTAGAATAAATTGTGGGTCTGAAGATTTTATTTTTATAGGTGGGGATTTTAGCTGTACTGAAGATGAACTTTTAGACCGCAATCATGCAGAGCCACATGTAGCGGCCCAACGTGCTTTGCAGCAGCAGGTCTCATTTAATGTCCTGGTGGATTTGTTGAGGAGAATGCATGGGCTCCAGGCAGTACACATAGTCCCACATGAAGGAACATCACATTTCCTTAGCTTGTCTTGACCAATTTTATTGTTTTGAACAACATTTTAATGTGTTTAAAACTTGTCAGATATTACCAGTATGTTTTGCGGATCATTCCCATGTTTTTATCAGAAACATTTTACCTAAAAGCGCTAATTGGGAATTTAACTCAGTAACTTTTGATCATAGTTTTAAGGACATTGTGAGTTACTTTTGGGCTGGTTTTAGACAGGGGAAGGGTGATTTTACATGTCTACAACAAAGGCGGGACTATGGCAAAGTTCAAATAAAACTGCTGTGTCAACAGCACACTTTAAATGTTACTCGTGACCTCACCGGATCTATTAAGGATCTGGAGATGAACATTGTGGAATTAGAGCGATTGTGTGGGTCCACTGGAAATAGAGAGCATTTTGAAGCTCTCCAATCTAAAAGGCTAGTCTTAGCAAATGTGTTGGACACGAGTTCAAGGCATGTCGGTTAGGTCTCGGATGCAGAACATTACAGATATGGCTACATCGTCCAGCTTTTTCTTTAACTTGGAGAAGAAGTGCGGGCAGAGGAAGTTGATTCATTCTCTGCTGTTGGACACAGGGCAGCAGTTGAGTGAGCCGGGCCAGACCAGGAAGAAGGCTGTGGAGTTTTACTCTTCGTTATTCCGAAGCGAATATCAAAGAAATGATGAGCTGTTCTGGGAGTTGTGCAGTGGACTCCCCAGGTCTCCATCAAGACCAACGCCCCCTCGGAGTGCTCCACACAGCCCTCCAAGGAATGCAGGCCCAGATGGCCCCTGGCATTGATGGGCTCATTGTAGAATTCTACAAAGCCTATTGGGAGATCTTAGCAAGGAAACCTGTTAGATGTCTTTAACGAAAGCCTGACGACAGGTTTGCTCCTGCTGTCTTGCCACAGGGCTGTCATCACTCTCATTCCAAAAAAAAGGTAATGTGCAGGAGATCAAGAACTGGCACCCTGTGTCCCTTCTTTGCACCAACTATAAGATTCTCTCCAAGGCCCTGGCAACCAGGATGAGAGGAGCAATGGAACAGGTCATCCACCAAGACCAAACCTACTGCGTCCCCTGCAGGTTAATGATGGGCAACGTACACCTGATTCGGGATGTTTTAGAAGTCTCCAGTTCATTGGTTTTACAGACAGCTTTGGTCTCACTTGACCAAGAAAAGGCTTTTGACCGCTTTGAACACAGCTTTCTTTAATTTGCACTCTCCCTGGAACCCCTCCTTAGGAAAATACACTTTAGTGTTCATGGTCTGGTTTTACCTGGTTTTAACAGTAATATGGTTTTATCTGCATTTGCTGACGATGTTTTTATCAAAGACCAACAAGATGCTGACATGCTTTTTAGGGGATAAATCTATGGTACAAAAGAACTAACAAAAAAAATTAACAACAAACTGGCTAAGTGGAGATGGATTCACTCTCAACTGTCTTACAGGGGCAGGGTGTTAATTTTGAACAACCTTGTTGTGTCGCTGTTGTGGCACAAATTTCATGATTTAGACCCACCACCAGACCTACTAATGAAAATACATTCTGCATGTTTACATGGACTGTGTGAGATTGACAGCTTTTTTTAGTCTATTGATGAAAATGTTTAGCCGCTTTGCCATAGTTTTACCGATTCTGTTTTTATTAACGGTGTGCATTACAGCGGGGCCACTAAGGCAAAATTTCAAATAGCAAAGATGGCTATTTATATATCTCAAAGAGACAAGTTGCAGGCTCTGCGGAAGTGCAACGTCAAGGCCAGGATTAGACTTCGAGTTTTACTTCCACAGAGCCACATAGAGGATTTTATGCTATTGTGGGGTTTTAAAAAGATTTTATGTAATGTCATGACCTTTTGTAAATAAAGTGTTGTTAAAAGTAAAAAAAAAGTCTTGAGCTTCTTCTTCTCTATTTTTTCTTCTTCTCTGTTTTTAATGCCGTATCGCAACCAACATTTTCAGATGCATATCGTTACCTACTGCAGTATATAACTTCAGCATTACTCTTGTTTAATCACACTTGCAATTGTATAGATTTACAAATCACAATATATATAAGAAAGCATGAAAAATGTATTTATTTTACATAAAGTTAGGGTAAACTCAGACTCTTCTAATTCAAAGGTCCAATCCAATTTTATTTATAAAGCCCTTTAATCACACAGAGACTAAAGTGTTGTACAAAAAACACAAATATGACAGCAATAAATTCAGTAATATTGATAAAAACAATATAGGAAAATAAACATAGAAAAACATGGTATAAAAAAACAAACACCAACATCCTCTTGAGTATTAAAAGCCAAGGTAAAAAATATAGTCTTTAAAAGAGATTGGAAAATGGTCAAAGAAGAAGCCTGCCTGATATACAACAGTAAATCCTTCCAGAGTTTGGGAACGGTTACAGAGAAATTACAGTCCCCTCATAGCTTAGCTTCTTGGCATCGACAAGAGTGAAAGGTCAGCTAACCAAAGAGAACAAAGCCAAACATAGGGATGTAGGAGCTCAGAGATGTATGGTGGGATAAGGCCATTTAAAGACTTAAAAACAAAAAAGAACCGGCAACTAGTGAAGTGAATTTAACACGGGGGAGATACGCTCATTCTCACTTGTCTTAGTTAAAAGTCATGCAATAGCATTTTGCTCATCTACGGACGTGCAATCAAATACCAACTTACACCAAAATTAAATGCATTACAGTTATCCAGCTGAGGGGACACAAAGGCGTGGATTACTGTCTGAAAGTGTAATTTGCTCAGCATGGACTTTATTTTGGCCAACAGTGGAAGATGTAAGAGGCTGAATTCGACAACAGCTTTGAGCTGGCTGTCGAATGTAAGATGGTTATCCATTTTAAAACTCAAGTTTGTGGCTGTTGGCTTTATAAACTGACCAAGATTGTCCAGGTATAAAGGCATGCTCTCTGATGTGCCACCAAAAAACCTAAAGTCCCCCTTCGCACATGGGCTGCGCAGTGCTTTTTTATATTTTACAACACACTGAATTTCTTTTTATGATATTTTTACAACCCTTTTAGTGCTTTTAGTTGCAAAAAATCTTTTTGTCTTCTGTTTACATGATCCTAAAGACAATCACTTTTTATCTGTAAAACTTTGCTTGTAGGTAAGTAACCTTATAGTCACTGATAGCTGCCATTTCTCAAAGCATCCTGATGCTCTCTAAGTTCTACAGGTTCCAACAACACACCTTAAATGTAAGAATCAGAGAATTTCAGTCAAAATACTTCTCAAAGCAGTGAAACGAAAAAAAAAAAAACATCTTTGTGAGGTTTGGAAACCTTTCTTTAAAGACACAGAAAGGAAAGTACCTGTTTCCTTCCATGTCCGTCCTACAACAATTCATGAAAAAGCAACAAACATACACTATGCATAACAAGTGAATTTCAGGATCAGCTAAGGAGCTTCTGCTTCACAAAGTAGTTCCCTACCTACTGGATCTGTCACAGTGAGAATTTATATTAGAAACACAACCCTCTCTGGGCAGATCACACATGTAAAAGCAACGTCCTCCACCCAATTATTGTCCTTTGGCTCATTGATTTGTTATATAGTACTTTATTTATACAAGTACATTTTAAAGGTTTGCCCTTTATTCATTAAACATATTATAGCAGACTGGCTTACACAGAATATATGATGGTCAAGGACAGTGTTGTGCAATTATACACTTGTTGTGATATTACCGCCAGGATCATCAAAATAATTGATCTCGGATTGGATTCTGAACAGTGGAAGAGGGTCACAAAGGAATTCCACTCTGCCCGTAACAGGAGACCCCCAAGGCTTGGACGGCCCTTTTTCCCAGCAGGAGGTCAGCTGGGACCACTCCTGCTGAGATAAAACCTTTCTCCCACAGACAAAGAACCCCTCTTCTCTTCAGCCTCTTCTCCTGACTCCAAGCTGCTGAGACACACTGAGGACCAGCACTCAAGGAGAGAGGGGAGCCATGTGACTGAAGGCCTCCGGGAACCATCGATGGGGCCTGGAAGAGGCCCCGAGCTGAGTGAGAATGAACCCTTCTGAAACTCAGTTCCTCCCTGGCATAGGGAGAAACTGCCAGCCGATTCAAAGATAAGTCTCTCACTTCTGCTTAAAACAGATGCCGAAGTGAAGGAATCCGTCTATGCCAGCTTTGTTTTGCTTCCTCAGCTGACCCCTGACAGAGCTGGTTTCCAGGCAGCGCAGAGCTGAAACGCCGGCAGCGGAGCCTTCCCCGCCGAGGAGAAATCTGCTTAAATCGTGACTGCAACCGGGGTCAGAGTCTGCCTGGAGGACCAGGCCTCCAACCCAGACCACGCCGTTAGCCACATGCTGCTGGAAGGCTAACGCTAGCCTGCCAAGCGCCAAGCGCTAGCCCGCTAGCGCTAACCAACAACTTCCTCCTTCAACGCCCCTTCCGTGAATGGCCAAACTGAACAGAACTGAAAAGGACAGGTTTGGGCAGCGGGCTGAGGGTGAAGTAGAAGGTTTATTGGGAAATGTTTGTAAACTGTGGTGTTTAGAAGAAAAGGGCTAACCGGTAGGTCGCGCTAGCTAACAGGATATTAGCCTTGCTAATATCCGGTTTCGGACCCCTAGAAAGGAGTCCGTTTTAAAGCGTAAAGCGTAACTGTTCTGCTCTGCCATCCTCCGATGGTGTTATAAGCCTTATTCCCGCATCAATATGGTATATTAATGCAGATTTTCAAGGCAATTTCGGCAACATTATGTTGTAACCTCTTAGCCACCGAGTTGCCACAGCGACCCCATGCGCCCGGAGGGAGAATCGCATTAACAAACTCGGTCGTAAGGGTTTAAATGATTTTACAGGACAAACCGGTCCTCAGAATATTATTTTAACAAATAATGTTTTGTTCAACTTGGGCTTTGCATTGTGAATGGATTGAAATACATGGCAGATGTTTTTTAACTCCATTCCATGTTTTTGTTAATCAGATCTTCAGTGAACCAGGATTGACTGAAGTATTCTGATTATGATCAACCACTTTTGTTTGTCTTTTGTTTGTTTTTGCATGTAAATAGTTCCTTAGCTTAGCTTCTTTTTATATTCATTTTGCTTAGTAGTTTAGTTAAGTTTCACTAGCCTAGTAGAGAGGATTTATTTATCGAAATATTGTGTTAATTCAGGTAAACAGCATTACATAGTTATGTTCTCTGGATGTTCATTTTATTTCTGTTATTAAATTCTTGAACTTGAAAAGAAGCTGTCACTCCTTTATTCTATGTGTGTGCAGGTTTTGCTGTTAAAAGATCGCTAGTGCTCGAATTCATCCCTTTCAACAGTTGTCTTGATATCAGCTTAAGAGCTGATCATCACCAGACAATACTTAACAGACAGAGAGTTATTTATGAAACATTAAATAACTTTTAACAGTGTATAATTGCACAACACACTGTTTAAAGTTTTTCCTTCTCTGCAACCGAGGTTGCAGAGGAGGAAAGCAACATCGGGGATGAAAGGAGGGTTGAGACGGGACGGGGTTATTGAAAGGAAAAGATTTAAGCGGTGTCTCCCCTCTGTTGTTATGGGAAATGTGCGGTCCCTGAACTACAAGATGGACGAGGCAACGCGGAGCCAACCGGAGTAGCGAGAGTGCAGTCTGATGTGTTTCACCGAGACATGGCTGCACAAGGACATTACGGACCAGATTGTCTCCGTGGATGGCCTTCACACCGTCCGGGCCGACCGGGACCCTAAGAGTGGTAAGCGGAAAGGAGGGGGGATTGCCATTCTAGTAAACAGCAGATGGTGTTACCCGGGTCACATCACCATTAAAGAACAGCTCTGTAGCCCGGATGTTGAATTGCTAGCCATTGGACTCCGTCCTTACAAGCTGCCTAGAGAGATCCCACATGTCATCGCTGCTGTCCTGTACATCTCTCCCTCTGCAAATCCAACATCTGCCTGCAGCATCATACACACCACCATCTCCAAACTACAGACCAGCCCCGCCTGGGAGTTGAGGACAGCATCATCTTCCTGCTGAGCAGAGTCTACACTCATCTGAAAAAGCCGGCGAGCACTGTGAGAATCATGTTTCTTGATTTCTCCAGTGCCTTAAACACCATCTGTCTGGCTCTACTGGGTGAGAAGATGATTGCGATGCAGGTGGAGGCCCCCATGGTGTCCTGGATTGTTGATTACCTGACGTGCAGACCACAGTATGTACGCCTACAGAACTGTGTGTCTGACAGGGTGGTCAGCAACACTGGGGATCCTCAGCAGACTGTCCTCTCTCCCTTACTCTTCACCCTCTTCACCTCAGACTTCAACTATTGCACTGAGTCCTGCCACCTTCAGAAGTTTTCTGATGACTCAGCAATAGTTGGCTGCATTGAAAAGGGTGATGAGAGTGAGTATAGGACTGTGGTGAGCAACTTTGTCACTTGCAGTGAGCTGAACCATCTGTAGCTCAACGTGACAAAGACTAAGGAACTAATAGTGGATTTGAGGAGGGCAAAAAGACCTGTGACCCCTGTTTCCATCCAAGGGGTCCCTGTAGACACTGTGGAGGAGTATAAGTACCTGGGAGTAAACTTTAACAATAAGATGAACTGGATTAGAAACACCAAGGCGGTCTACAAAAGGGCCAAAGCCGACTCCTTTTCCTGAGGAGGCTGGGGTCTTTTAACATCTATCGGACAATGCTAAGGATGTTTTATGAGTCGTTGCCAGTACGATCTTCTTTGCTGTCTCATGCTGGAGCAGTGGGCTGAGGGTCGCTGACAACAACAGACTAGGCAAACTGATCAGGAGGGCCGGTGATGTCGTGGGGGAGGAGCTGGACACTCTGACGACCGTGGCAGAGAGGAGGATGCTGTCCAGGCTTCAGTCCATCTTAGACAATTACCCCGTTTACACTACCCCTTTTTAACCGTGCCGAGACCAGTCCGAGCTCGGTAACTGAGATAACTATTGAGTGTAAATGGAACGCAAACTGAACTGAACCGAGCCAGACATAATCGTACCGCGCTAAATGCAGACCAGTTCCATGTGTGGGCTCGGCCTGGTTTTTTCCTGGCTCGTTTCTCTGATAACAAAGAGCGCATGAGCAGACCGGGTCATCTCCTTACAGCCAGCTGACATTTCAGACATTCATGAAAATACTAGCTTCCCTACCATGACACACGATTTCCAGTGATGATTCTGCTTAGCACTGTGATGAACCTCAGCGTCTGTCGTTTGCTGCGTCTGTAAATCCTTTCTAGACGTTCGTTTGTCTTATCCACTTCCCAAAAGCCGACTCCGTCAAGTAAATTCACCAAAAGTTGCCGTCTTCGTCTGACGTCGCAAACAACGAAATATCACAATAATAATCAAGCAAAACTTCCTGAATGTTAGGGGCGCCGCCATTTTGATTTGCTTTATTCCCTACTTCAATCCTAGAGAGCAGTAGTACCGCAGATCGTCACTAGGAGGCGAGGAACCAAGGAACCGAGATAGTGTGATGTGTAAACGGTCGTCAGAACCAAGCTTGGCTTGGTTAACTGATCCAAGCTCGGACCGTGCTCGGCATGGATTGGTTTAACTAGGGTAGTTTAAATGGGGCTAATGTCTCACACCCTCTCCACGACACACTGGCCCGGCAGAGGAGCTCCTTCAGCAGAAGACTCCTCTTACCCAGATGCACCACAAAGCGCCACAGGAAATCATTCCTGCCTGTGGTCATCAACAATCTTCCTGCCAGGCATCTGATGACTTAGACTTAGACAAACTTTATTGTCATTTTGTATACACAGAGTGTATACTGATGATTACAGATGGTCTACTCACACTATGATTTTCAAGAATCTGGTGCTTACACACTGAGAGTCAGGAATATATAGAGCTCCTCCCAGGTGCAGCAGCTCCCAGTAATTAGAGCTGCCGCAGGTGTGATCAATCAGACTTGATTGCAGGTGAATCACAGGGAGCAGGGAGTGTCACTGTGGGACCGCAACTGCAGCGTCTCAGGCAGGAAAAGACAAGAATCATTACACACAGAAAAAAGTTTGTAGTTATTGATTATTAATAAAATACCAGACAAATGCAGACTCAACAACAAACAGTTGTGTTAGGATATCAACAAGGTCAAGTGGAACGAGCTGTTTATCCCAGAACTGCATGGCACACTTAGATGGCACTGACCCAAAAGATTGGCACATATCTATCAGATACCACCCCGGAGGTGACACAGCTTCCCTGCTGATGTCACAGTTTGGATGTGTACCGCCCTTGTATGGGTGTGTCCCGAGATCCCTTTATAATGTTTGTGTGATGAGCACTCGAGGCCTCCTGCCGATCAGGGGCCCATCAGCGCTGGTGTGACTGTAACTATTTCTCTGTCTTTACTTAGATAAAATATAACTAAAAGCATACTTGTCTGTTTTATGCGTCCTACATTCAAGGTAATAAGTAAGTGGGGGTCGCCTGACTGGGTAAAACGAACTGGGTCCACCGAGGGTGCTTCACCGTAGACGGGACACGGTGAAACAGTAACAAATTGGTGTTTCCACCCGGACCCAAAGGACGACATACCACCTTCCGTTTTTTCGGTCAGGACGTCATTCCGGAAGAAAAACACACAGCTTGCGGCCGCAACAAAAGGTAAGGAGATTTCATTCATCTCCTAGTGTCTTTTTCTTCCTGGAGGGCCGACTTTTTGTATTTCTAAAGGCAGAGAAAGGTTTGAGGATAATTGTTTGCAAACGTGTCGATAAGAACTTGGGATTTGCGTGCGGTCACAGAGGTGAGAGTCCGGGAATCCTTGGCCAGGGTTCCGAAAATACTGTGCACCTTGAGAATTTAGGGTTTAAAAGGTCCCCTTGTTAGGCACAGAGGAAAATACGTGTTCCTCTGTGTGTAACATAAAAGCGGCCATTCTGACAGACACGCCTGTACGCGTGGCTTCTAAAACATCGTGTAGCCTAGAAAATGTGGGTTTAGATGCCCCCTTATTTTCCGCGAGGACGAACATAAAAGTCGTTTTTGCGGTAATATAAAAGCAGCCTTTTTCGAAAAACGAGCGCGTACGACCTGGCTAATACACAATAGTGTGAATGCGGTGGTTTGACGTTTTGTTAAAACCCCGATTACAGACGAATATAGAAAGAGAAAAAAAGCCAGTGGACGCACACACAACCAGCAGGACCGGAGGTACGTACTGAGTTAACTAAAGATTGGCCAGAGAGAGTGTGAGTGTGTATGTGTGTGTGTCTGTGTGTGAGACACGTTATTGTCATTGAGCCGTGGAAGTGAAGTGAAGGGTGCACCTGTTCAGGTGACAGATAACCTTCTCATCCTGAGTACACTGGCTCATTGAAATTGCCGTGTAAAAACACAATAATAAGGCATATAGGAACATAATAAGTTTTGGTGTCTGAGAGATAAAAAATAAGCTCTCATTGGACTGGGGTCAGGACGCTGTCCCAGCAGGTTGGCCAAGACGTGTGAGTGCTGGAATGGCTGAGAATCAGGCAGAAAATGAGCTCCAGGGGGGTTCTTTAGGAACACTGCTGGAGACAGGAAAAAGGAGCATAATGGCAAGCTTCCCACATAAAGATGCTGAAAACCATTTAAAACAATTTGAGGAGTGGTGTGAAAAAATGAGGGGAGACGGGGTTTTTGGTGATACACAAGGACCTCCACCCGATGCCCAAATGTGCACTTACTTTTTGCAAATGTTAAAAAATAGACTAGCCCAAGCACAAGTAGAAACGGCTGATGCAGGTGAGTTTGCTAGAGAAAAATGCCAAAAAGAGGAAATCAAAATAGCAGGCTTGATAAAACTAACTGAACATTATTTCAGCATTTGCTTCTCAGGCCTCGACAAACAACAAGAGAGTGAAAATCTGCAGGGGGTAAGGGAATCATCTTCTTTCAAAAAAGAAGGTAAATACACAGCCCCTGTTATTCCAGAGATGTCTGCTTCTGGTGCAGCCGCTGTTATGCAAAACAATCTGTTTGGTGATAGTGGAGAACTGTTATCGAAGGCCAGGAGTGTGGTGACTTCATCAGACCCTTCGGTGCATGTGCCTGGTATAGAATTATGTGGGGGACAGGTAAGCTGTGACGTAAGACCCAGATGTAGCCGGCATTCTAGCGAAACTGATCTTTCTTTACCTGCAACAAAACAAAGTGTGCAAATGCCATTGTTTCAGACTCACAGTGCTACAGGACAGGTGAATGCAGCTGGTTACAGCCCTCTTTCATGTGCTGACAACGTTTATCTGAGGCACATGTTCCCTGATCCCAGAAAAGGGGCGCACCTTTGGATCCAAGCATTCGTGGAGACTTTAAGCGGGTATGTATTGGCTATTGGTGATGTGAGGACTGGCTTATCAGCATACCTGGAACCACAAGAGGTACATGCGGTTGAACTTTCTGCTGGAACGGACGTACTAGGAGCAGATGCTCCTTTGGCCCCGGTGGCACGGCAACTTTGGAGCACACTGAGGGCGTTTTATCCGGTAAGTACGGATTCTGGCCTTTTAAATGACACAACACGTTGTGCAGGGGAGTCGGCTTCAGCATATGTGAACAGAATGTTGATGGTATGGGAAAACCACACAGGCTCTTGCCCGTTATCAGTCACGCTGCAGCAACTCTTTAAACAAGCAATGTTAAAGGGCCAGGTACAGGATGTTAAGCAGAACATGTATAGAATGGTTGCGAGTTATGATATGCCTTTAGATCAATGGATGGCAGCTTTGGTTCATCAGCTGGATATAGATGAAAAAAACATGAGGCAACTTAGCAGTGATATACAGAACTTAAAACAACAACTCGTAGCTGAACAGCTACAACAGCTGAGAGACAATCAAAGTAAAAGGAGGAGGAAGAAGAAGAATGTTGCAAAAGCTCAGATGGTTATGGCCCCGACACCTGTGTTTGGTGCAAACCAGTTTGTGGGACCCCTCCCTCCAGAAGTCCCATTTCAGATGTATCAGAGTCCTCCATGGGGACAAATTCCCAGCAGAGATACACAGCAGTACAGAAATCATAGAAAGGGACCAACCAAAGGTTATGATGTGCCCTTGTGCTGGACGTGTGGTTACCCAGGGCATTTTGAAAGAAGCTGCCCTAACCGTCGTTAGGATCTGACCAGCCCTTCCTCCCTGTCAGAAGTAAAGGCCTGCGTGTGTTTGTTTGTCTGAATGTCGTCAGTTTCTATGTATCTGCATGTATGTGACTGTATGTAACTGTACGTATGTATGTGTCGTTTGTAACTAAACGTTCTTCTGTGTGAATTAATTAATTCGGTTAAAATTATTGTTCATGGTTTCAGGATGATCATTTGTTTTGGGAGAACTGCAGCTCCGTAATTCAAATGACATTTTAAGCATGGACTAGGTTAACAAAAAGGTAAAAGTAAAAGAGAGATTTAAATAACAAAGTTTTTTTAACATTAAATATCTGGCCAAATTAAATTGTTACACTGAGATATGCTAACGTGTCTTAAACAGAAAATATCCCAGGGCTGTAGGAAATACTTGGGACTGGGGATAAAGTTTTTTGTTGTTTGGAGCTTAAATATGCAGTACAGCAACCAGAGGCGTTAGGGCTGTATTCAGTTATGCTATTAGATTGCGTTTGGCTTGTGTTTGTCAATGAATTCATGACAGCTGAAATAATAACAGAGTAAAAGCTTTTATATTGTAATTTTGGAACATTAATAAAATAGCAAACAGCATATGGGGAGCATATGGGAGAATGTTTGGGAGAAATGGAACCGGATGGGATATGTTTAAAGGGGAGATTTTTAACTAAGGATTTTACAGCTGCCTAAAAAGAAGAATTTAAGAGCATTAAGATATACATGATTTTTGATTTAAATAGATGAGACAAACTGTGCTTTAAACAAACTGTATGGGACTAAATATGGTTGCTTTTCTAAGGGTTCTGTATTAATTTATTTTATTTCTTTTTACTGGGGATTTGAATGCAGCTAATGAGAAATTTTGAGAAGTGTCAAGATATCACAAGGCCACATTAAGCATGTCATCGGTTACAAAAGCATCTGATGTTATCAGTTATGCTGAGCTGAGGCAAGCCTCAGAGGGTCAGTTTAACCTGAAGCAGGACAAAAGATATGATAAACAAATCTGACCATGATGTAAACATCTGAATGTTATGGCAAGGCTGGGTCTGTGTGTTCTAGCCTGGGGGCACGAAAACTATGTCAGAGGGAAAAAATAAAATAAAGCCAGCTTGTGAAGAGTTAGATTCTACTTCTAATCTCTTTGTTTTTGGGTAGCTTTCTCAATGTGCTGAATTACGGGGAAAACTCTTATCATGTATAGAAAAACACTAGAAGCTCAAAAGCCTGAAAGAGAGAATGGTTGCTTTAAAGTTTCACCCTTGACCATTTAAGATTGAAAAGCATTAATAACTAAGTTTGCATGATCGAAAGAGCTAGAAAGAAATCAAAAGAATGCTATAAGATATTGGAACACACATAATGCACGCTTTGGGAGACTGTTTACTTTCGGGTTTTTATTGTTTTGTGTATTTTGATTATTTCTTTGTTAAATGATTCCTTTGCTTTAATTTTTGCATCACCAGTGACAAAGAAGTGACAATATTCAAGGTTGTTCGGCAGATAATTTAAGAAGAGGAGAAGATTTAATATAAAATGATGAAAGTAAAGGAACGAGAGATTCCTACCTCCCCTGGACCAACCAAGAACTTAGACACATCACGTTAAGAACCAAGACACTAGAAAGACCAGGTTTTCTTTTGTCACCTAATACACTAACAGAATTGTTTTTCTTTGAGTTACTTCTTTCAGATGATGTGAGATGAAACTGTAAAGCCACCTTGTTCCAACAGAAGTCTCTGGAAAGTGAGCTCTTTCAGGCCGTATGGTAAGAAGTCATGATCTAAAATGGACGTGCAGGGATTAACAAAAGTGACTAAATTATGCTAAATTTAACAAACTTATGACAGGTAATATTGAGACCTTCTAGGCAAGGCAAATTTAGTTATAAAGTACAATTCAGTATTCAGTATCCTTCTAGCGGTAAGAAGGTGGCTTTGGAAATTGTTCATGTACCCCTTCCCACTGTTCCCCTCTCCACTGACTCACATTAACATTTCTATCCTGTTTTCTGCTTTTTCTTGCAAGGAAACCTGGTCATATATAATTGGAATGTGCTAACGGAGAGATTTTAGTCTCTTTTTAGGCATTCTCAGAGACAAGTTAGTACCAAGCGGAGCCACAGTGGTCCAGGGGACGGAGAAAAAGGTGATGTACTTGACTCCTGCCTAATCCAGTTTTTAATCAAATTTTGAAAAAAAAAATAAATAAAAATCTGTAATTTTTGCAGAAGCTGCATAGAGGTTTAATGGGGAATGTGATGCTACAAAGTTAAGAGAAATGTTTTTTATCAATGAACTTATACAAAGAGGTTGAACTGTCTGTAAAATATTTTGCTTGGATAAATTTTTAAGGGATCAAGATCTGGGGTAAAGGTGAAGAACTTCAAGAATAATTTTGTTTTAGAGGGAACTATGTGGTTGATTTTGTTTTGAGACAGTTTTCTTGTAATTTTTGTTTTGATTTTTCTTTTCAACTTATTTACACTACACTACGGATGAAGATGGACAATTCTTGTATTAGACAATTTGATTTTGGACAAAATCCATATTGGCAAAATGCTGGCAGAATTCCTTGTGGTTTCAGACACAACGATTGGAGAAAGAATATTCATGGACAACGCTTGTCCTGGAACGATGTTGTGCTGTTGAACTGAGACATGAGGACTGAAAATGGACAACTAATTGCGGGGGAAAAGACAGAGGCATCGGATAACCTTCAATGGACCGCAACACGAAACAAAGATGAGTTGGCAGACACCCCTTCTGCATTTCACATCAGATTTTCCTGCACATAATTAAAACACAAAACACGCATTAGAAACATACACATTGGCGGATGCGCTTAGAAAAAAACTTTCAGATTAAAAGCAATCAGGATTATTATTAAACCCCTAGGATGTTAATTGTTTTAAGTCAGAGCTGTTATTAGCGAGCGATAAGAGGGTCAAACGCATTCGGACAAGTGGTACTGGTCTGGAAACAAAGCTGGTAGAGATTTTGGGCCGCTGATAAGAAGGATTTTCTTTTACTTTTCTAACAAGGTTTTTATTTAAATCATTTAAAATACATATAAATATGTTTTGGAATTTTATTAACCCCACAAGGGGTTTTGAAGTAGATTCAAAGAGGCACCTTTAAGATACAATAAGCTTCATAAAATACATCATGCATGAGAAGAAATAGGGGGAACCGCTAAAAGACATCCATTTTGCACCAAAATATTAAGTTACGGTATGAGAGCATAGAGCAGCTTAAGTAATTATGCTAAACCTAAAAGGTTTGACAACTTATATTGGGGATTACAGTAAGGGAATTACATAGAGGGGCCGTCTAAACGTAAAAGGAAAGTGGATAAGAACAATGTATGCTATTACATCAATGGGCGATAATTATGATCATGAAAAAACTAGTGGGCGAAAAAGTTAAAGTAGGCATTACAGCAACAGTTAATAGCATAAACGAATGAACTAACGAGTGAGCAAGCTAATTTTTCAATATAAGCAGAATAAACTCTAAACCTTTTAACCTTGTTCAAGCGAAGGAGAAATTGTGAGCACAACATTTACTGGGTATCTTAAAGTAAGCAGAGGCGCAACTAAGAAATTAATTATTAGGATGTAAAGCAACACAAAGGTTAAGGACTTAAATGGATAAAACTGCAAGTTTAGAATAATGCCTTATTCTAATAAATAACTTGGGTAAATTAGGATTAAAGCACCAGTGTAAATAGTTTGGAATTGTACGCAGTTACCTAAAAGGTGTGAGGAGACTTAACAACTATCTGTTTGAACACAAAATAGCACAATAATTGTTCTTTAACTAAATGTTAAAACATCCAGAAGAAATAAACCCACATAAATATAGTTTAGTCATCTATTAACCTAGTGGTCTTTTAGACCAGAATAATCTAACGATCGTCCTCTTGTACATGCAGAAAAGTAATGAGGTCAATTAGATTAGTTGGACATTTGGAATCTGGTCAGGACAGCAGAAGTGACTCCTGGACACAAGATGATGAGGAAGGATAACAGCTTCAACATGATATCGATGCATGAAGGTTGGCTCTGAGGAACATCAGAGCTGCAATGGCACCGGACAGTGAAGCTCCTGCTGTGCTAACAAGACTATGCATGACTGCTTTGCTTCACAGGTGATGGAATTCAACTACAAGGTTTCACGAACATGACATGGAGAGGTTGGCGTTCAGGAAACGCACCTAGAACACACTCTTGGACTCTTTGGGGTGAATGGGCTCTAAAGGGGGACACTAAAGAGGAGATAAACTGAAAGCCTGGGCTTACGACGAGAGACATTTCAGACAGGGGGTGTGGACACCCAGGAATTGCTGCTGTGGTTTGAAAATGTCAGAGATTTGTCGCAGGTGGTGGAGTGTTTCGATGACCCAGGCGCTTGAAACCAGGTTGGACAAAGGAGACGACGTCGTGTTCCCACAGGGATTACCTATAACCTAACACTGACAGTGAACATTTTTGTTTTTGGGTTTGCTGGGGTTGCCAAAAGGAGCATCGGAGATGACTTTCTCTATCCTGACCAGGTTCACACTTAAAATGCAAAGAACAAAATTATAGAGGCCTAAACAAATACGGACACAGAGAAGTGTTTATACAAAGAATTTCACTATTCGTCAATTTAAGGTGCAGATACTAAGGCTAAACAAAGAATTAGAAGAAGGGCAAAACTTAAAGCTGATCATTTACCAATGGGTGGTCAATATTTAAGAGGTTTTAAAGGAACTGCACAATTTCTTCAATGATCACAACAGACAGTGATTGATGAAACAAACAAGCAAATTCTAGAATGGGAATTTTTAATCTGCTGGGACAAGACGGTGCAAACATAAAATAAGGATTTATAGATCACTGGGTGATATAAGATCACAAAGGTAATAATAATAAATGTATGAAAATGTAAGAAAATCACTCGGAGTAATGTCTGCTTAAAGTTTTTCAAGGATAAACTAAACACATGAGAACAAGAACTAGATACTTGTTAAAGGGTTGATTTACTTGGGGATATAGTTATGCTTGGATGTATTATCAATTAAACTAATGTTGGAGGACTGAAAAGGGTTTAAAGTCTCATAAAAAATCTATTTAGAAGCAGCATGGAGCTTCTTACATGTTCAGGGGGCGATGTGTTTAATAAGCAACAATGAGTTACTGCTCACAGCATACTACAGTTTAAAGGTTTGTTTCAAACAAGATTCAAACAGGGGGACATAAGATAAAACCAGGGTTGTTTACAAAAGCGGTCTGTTAAAACAAGCAGAAGTGATTAAAAAATCAAGAATTAATGGGGTTAGAATTGCTCTTCGCTTCAGGTGGAGGGCGCATTCAACTACAAGTCTTTTGGTCTGATGCACGTCAAGCTGAAACTGATTCACAGAGCTACTTCCTGTCTCCGCCCTGGGCTACACCCACTTCCTGAATAGCAACCAATCACAACTCCGTGTGGGCGAGGGGCATGCACACACTTCCTTTCTCTTAGCAGAGCTTTTCAAAATAAGACAAGAAGTACATAGGGCTGCTTCTTATTAATATCACAACATTATTCTGCAAATATATATAGTGGAGCTTTCTTTTACAAACTTAAGGGTTTTTCTGTTGGACTTTTTAGAAAAATGTGAAGTATTTTGCAGCTGGTTCAGTAAGAAGTTTTTGAAAGGTTTTAATACAATTCCTTGTGTGCTAGATAAATTGAGATGAACCGTGTCACAGTAGCCATGAAACATATGATGATAAATTTCTATTGCAGAGATCTTTTCAACTGTTGGACAATTGTAAGGTGAGACACACATGGGAAAGAATTATAGAGAAATGCTGCTGCAGATAACGTTGAACTTTCAGATTTTTCTTTTATATAAGAGTAATGCAAGATCTAATGATTACAGTAAAGGAGGTAAAGCTAAGAGCATAATAATTGTGAACGGAAATATCTGGATGTGAAAGTGTTTGAAGAAGGTAAATGTAAAAAGGATTGGGAGTCTTGATAAGGACACTAATTACACCTTGTTTCTGTTATCCAACAGTAAACAAGGCCTGGTGTCTGCCAACCATCTCAACAGAGCATTTTACTGGAGATAAAATGCTTATTGCCTGAAAAAGGACAGGACACTCATTACCATCCAACTAAATCGTTTTTGTCCATGCTGAGGAATAAGAAGAGGACTTAAGAAGTTTGGGAGTAACATGCCAGAGACCTATGGATTTTTTATGTTTTCTTCTTTCTGTTTGCAACAAAGGACCAGTTGCCTGAGAACACTGAGCTGACCACTTATGCGCGAATAGATTCATGTCTGCCACGTGCTCAGACTGGCCTGACGTTTTTACTTGCGTTATTGACGTACAGACTCTTTTTATATCACAAAACTGATTTTTTCCTTTCTCTTCTCCACTGACTTCCATCACCATGTTTGATTTTATGTGTTATGATGTTTATACTGTGATGTTGCATTATGTTGATCATTATGGCTTTATGACTAAGAATGAAAACTCTCTGTTACAGACACACACACCAAGACCTGCAGTTCTTGCAATCTTTTTGCTTTGTTATATAGAGAACCAGGATCTGATGGCTATCACAGATCCATAAATTACTTGGTAAGGCTAATTTTTAGATTCAATACAGGGTGTCTTCTCGCTCAGATTGGCCCAGAGTGGGATTCCCCTAGACTGGGCTCTATCGGGTTTTTTACCATTTCTTAGAGAAATGGGGTTTTCCTGCTTGAGGCTCAGCCTGCCCTCTGATGCCCCCTACTGGTACTCTTGGATTTGTGAGGACTGAAGGTGATGGATGATTGTCCATAGGAATGGAGAGGGGAGGACCAAGTAGGAGGTTTCTTGGGGTGGGGGTAGAGTAGACGAATTTGGCCTTGATTAAGGTACACCTTTAGCTTATATAGTCTAAAGTAAACTTAAAATAATGTGCGCATAGGAACCTAAAACAGGCCTAGCTCGAATAGTTGAACCCTAAATTGTAGATAAAATGCTTGGACTGTGGGCTTGAGTAAAAAGGCTGAATTATGAAGTATTCATGCTGATTGATGCTAAGATGTTTCCATTGTGGTTTGTCCGGCCCTTTTCTTGGAACTGTTTTCGTTGTGATGTGCCTTTGGGGCACACCAACAGGGGGGGCTAATGGACAACTGGACTGTTTTTACAAAGTGCTTTTCAGTCACACCAGCAGAGATTGTGTGACCCCAGAGACTGAACCGCACTATCGACTGCCATGGAGATCACAGATGGATGGACTCTAGAAGCCGGAAGCTGACGTGCTTGGATTGCTTGGACTGGACGGAATGACCGACTGTTCTGGGAGAGGGACAGACTGAGAGTTGTCGTTCCACTGGTTGATCATCTTTGGTGATGTGCCATAATGACACATCATCAGGGGGACTGTTAGGATATCAACAAGGTCAAGTGGAACGAGCTGTTTATCCCAGAACTGCATGGCACACTTAGATGGCACTGACCCAAAAGATTGGCACATATCTATCAGATACCACCCCGGAGGTGACACAGCTTCCCTGCTGATGTCACAGTTTGGATGTGTACCGCCCTTGTATGGGTGTGTCCCGAGATCCCTTTATAATGTTTGTGTGATGAGCACTCGAGGCCTCCTGCCGATCAGGGGCCCATCAGCGCTGGTGTGACTGTAACTATTTCTCTGTCTTTACTTAGATAAAATATAACTAAAAGCATACTTGTCTGTTTTATGCGTCCTACATTCAAGGTAATAAGTAAGTGGGGGTCGCCTGACTGGGTAAAACGAACTGGGTCCACCGAGGGTGCTTCACCGTAGACGGGACACGGTGAAACAGTAACAGTTGGCAAAATAAAGGACACACCAATGAAAGTTTACCAGATTTGTGTTTTATCGTGAAGGCAAGTTTATTAAAGAAAAATACACAGCTCCCATTTTGTGTATTTTGTTTTAGAACGTGAAGGATTTGTAAATTAAACATAATAAACAAAGTGCATTATTACATTAGTTTAACATCTTATGTCTTTTGATCAGCACTTCTACCAGTCCAAGTCTAAAAGGACTCGCACAGGACTATTGTAATTCTGTATTAACAGGAAGTCCACAAAATGCAGCTAAAAGCCTTTAGGTTATCTAAAAGGCTGCAACAAGTGTTCTGATAAAAAAAAAATTAAGAGGAGAGATCATATAGAATTTGAAATTATCATTCTCACGTATAAAGCCCTTAATAATCAAGCTTCATCATACGTCAGAGACCTGTGCCAGTATTCACAAAACAATCGTAAGACGTCACTTACTTCTGAGTGATGTCATTTTAGGAAAAGTCAAGATTTTTCTTTGAATTTTAGCTTGGTAAGATTATTAACAGAGCATCTTAGGCCTTCAGAGAGCTCCTAAAGTGAAAAGAATGTTAGGGGTAGTGAGGAGGACTATGAGACTGAGCCTTGTAAGATTGTCTGAACCAAAGCAGGGAAGAGGATGGAAACAGAGAGAGCTGTTTGGCTGTTACACCACCTGAACAGTGGAGGAAATGAGCACATAGGTTTTCTTTTGCTAGAAGTATGGTTGGGCTGTGTTGTAGCTAACATGTTCCAGCATTATGTGAGGTAGGGCAAGCCAAGCCATTTGCCGTGTTCTCCCGAACAAAAATACAAACCTAAACATTCCACCTAACATTAATCAGCTCCGTGGATTCATCGCACTGGTTCTCCAAGTTATCCCCACCAGAATCTATGGAAAAAGATCATACTAAATTCTTTTAATTAGTCCTGTATTCCTCAGGAAGCCAATTACATAGTTTACACTCATTCCCCCTGTGTTTCTTTGCAGAATTTCTTCTAGGTTTAGCCTCATCTGTTCTCCTTGTAATTGTAAGACTAATCTTTGTCTTTCTTCCTGATATTTATTACAGTGTACAATAACATGCTATATAGTCTCTGGACTACCACAGAATTCCCAGTTGCCATCAGCATGCTTCTTCATTATTAACAAAGTTTTATTTAGACGTGTGTGTCCATACCTCATTCTAGAAAATACATCCTCCTCCTCCCTGCTTCTGTTTGTATTTCTGCTCTTTCCCACTTTATTCTGAATATTATAAAACTGTCTTCCAGTCTGCTCACCGTCCCATAATGTTTGCCATTTAACCTTAACTATGTATTTGACCATACTTTTAATTTCTGCTTTGCTGTAGTTCACTTCAACATCTATATTAGAACGTCTAGCTGCTTGCTTAGCATTTTTATCTGCTAACTCATTTCCTATTACTCCTATATGAGCTGGTACCCATACCAGAGTTATATTAATTCCTGACTTTATTAGATTATTTGCAGCTTGCAGTATATCATGCACATTGTCTTGCCTTGATTTTGACTGAAATGTTTTAATACTGATTAAAGCTGAGCTGGAATCTGAAGCAATTACTGCCTTCCTTGGCCTATTGACCTCCACCCAAAGCAAAGCTAGCCACACAGCAATCAATTCCGCTGTGTAAACTGCTACATCATCACTGACTCTTTTCCCAACTTTAATGTTTAATTTTGGAATGACATAAGCAACAACCATTCTTTTATCAGTTAGTAAACTTTTCACATGTCAATGTAACTGATGTTGCCTTATCCGATCACTTCTCCGTTACCTTTGAATGTATAATTTCCAGTGACTCATTTAGCCGAAGGGACATCGTAAGAAAACGGACCTTTAAGGACAATGCCACAGAAAATTTTATTCAAGCTTACTCTGCTACTTCAACCTTGGGCTGCAACTCAGTAGATGAGCTAGTAGATAACTTTCAGTCTAAAGTCTCAGACATCATAGATTGCATTGCTCCAGTTAAAGTGAAGGTTTTTTCCGGGAAGAGAAAATCTCCGTGGAGAAATGCTCCAGCAGTTAGAAGTGAAAAAAGGGAGTGCCGGAAAGCTGAACGCAGGTGGAGAAAGAATAGACTCCAGGTTCACTATGACATCTATAAAGAGAGACTTTACAGATATAACTTACAACTGAAAAATGCAAGAGAATCTTTCTTCTCAGAGATCATCAAGAAACACATTAATAATGCTCGTGTCTTATTTTCCACAGTCGACAGGTTAACAAATCCTCCTGTGTCCGTGGCTTCTGAACTCCACTCCACCAGGGCCTGCAATGAATTTACTAACTTCTTTACTGAGAAAATCCTAAAAATTAGAGGATCAGTTTGTACATCCACACCAACTCTAGAACCAATGCCATATTCAGCTGGAACTACTTCTGACAAAATGTCCCAATTCAGCCAAATAAACTCCAAAAGCTTAGAGGAGATCATTCAGCAGCTTAGTTCCTCCTCCTGCTGCCTTGATGTTCAACCCACAGCTTTCTTTAAAAAAGTTTTGCCTGTCATAGCGTCTGATTTGACTCAGATAATAAACACATCCCTTCTGTCAGGTGTTTTCCCCCAGTCCCTAAAAACAGCAAATATCAAACCACTGCTGAAAAAGAACAACTTAGACAAACTTCTACTCCAGAACTACAGTCCCATCTCAAACTTCCCCTTTATCAGTAAGATTATTGAAAAAGCTGTATTTCAACAATTAAACACCTTCTTAACTACGACCAGCCGCTTTGACGTTTTCCAGTTTGGTTTCCGTGCTCACCACAGTACAGAGACCGCCCTTATCAAGGTGTTTAATGACATCCATGTAAATACAGACTGTGGAAGAAACACAGTGTTGGTTCTATTGGATCTCAGTGCAGCATTTGATACTGTCGATCACTCCATCCTTTTAGAACACCTGGAGAACTGGGTCAGCCTCTCTGGTACAGCTCTCCACTGGTTTAAATCCTACTTAAAGGACAGGGACTTTTTTGTATCAGTAGGTAACTTTACATTAAAGATGACAAAAATCACATGTGGGGTTCCCCAAGGGTCCATCCTGGGTCCCCTCCTTTTCAATATCTACATGCTCCCTCTAGCTCAGACAATAAAAAACAACAACATCAGCTACCATAACTATGCAGACGACACACAGCTTTACATCACCATGTCACCAGGTGACTATGAACCAGTTCCGGCACTGAGTAAATGCCTAGAAGAAATCAATGCCTGGATGTGTCAAAACTTTCTTCAATTGAATAAAAACAAAACTGAAGTAGTAATCTTTGGACCAATAGAGGAGAGATCAAACGTTAGCACACAGCTTCAGTCACTTCAGCTAGGAACCACTGATCAGGCCCAAAATCTGGGTGTAGTGATGGACTCAGACCTGAACCTCCAAAAGCATTTAAAGACAGTTACAAGGTCGGCTTTCTATCACCTGAGGAACATTTCCAGGATTAAAGGACTAATGTCTCAGAAGGATCTGGAAAAACTAATCCATGCATTTATTTTTAGTCGAATAGATTACTGCAACTGTGTTTTTACAGGTCTTCCTAAAAAGTGGATCAGATCGCTGCAGCTGATCCAGAACGCTGCTGCCCGCGTCCTCACTAAGACTAAGAAAGTAGAGCACATAACCCCAGTTCTAAAGTCCTTACACTGGCTCCCTATATCTCAGAGAATAGACTTTAAAATACTTCTGTTAGTCTATAAATCCCTAAATCCCCACTCAGGTCTTCTGGCTCCAGCCTATTCTGCATACCTAGAACACGAACCAAACACGGAGAAGCAGCATTTAGTGCCTATGCTCCACTTATCTGGAACAAACTTCCAGAAAACTGTAAAAGTGCGGAAAGTCTGAGTTCCTTTAAATCGAGATTAAAAACACATTTGTTTAAAATTGCCTTTGAATGTTCCAGTTAAACTGTTTTACTGTTTTTAATGTTCTTTTTTTGTTTCTACATTCTATCCCTACTTGCTTTTATTCCTATATTTTAATCATGTAAAGCACTTTGCATTGTCTCTGTACTGAATTGTGCTATATAAATAAATTTGCCTTGCCTTGCCTCGCAAAAAAGTACAAATATGTTTTTGTCATGGTTTTTAGGTGTTTGGCCCACATGCAGAACACAGTCGGAAGGCAGAGAGCAATTTAAGGTGTTTATTAATTAAACAGAGATGCAGTGACAAGGAAGAGCCACGACAGGCGAACGCCTGACAGAGACGTGAAACCAGGACCAATTTGCTCTGTGGGAGAGAGAACAGAGGATTAGGCTGTGCCTTGGAGATGGATATGTGCGAGGTTTGTGGAGAGCTTACCGCCGAGTTCGGGAAACCTAGCCAGGGGGAGTGGAGCAGAGAGACAGACTCAACAGGTCTCTCCTCTGAGATGGTAATAGGGCTGGTGAGCGGGCTGAAGGAGTTATGGCAAGGTCCGAGCAGCACTGATGGCGGGAGCAGTGGTCAGTGGGCAGCTGGAGGAACCAGGGAGATCCGGTGATATCCTCAGCCCAGCTTGGTAATACCAAGGGAGCCTTGTGATGGGATCCAGACAGTGGGAGGACTTGGCTTGAGCAAGAGGGAGAGCCTGGAGGGGGATCCAGGATGAAGAGAGCCAGGAGGCTGACCAGGGATGTCAGAGCACGGAAGAGCACTTGGAGCGTGATCCAGAACGTGAGGCAACCTGAGAGACACAGGAGGGAGACGATTAGCGCTGGAAACAGGTATGCTGTCATGAGACAGTCGCCACTGAGGCGTACCACACAAGGTTAACACTCTGGCATACTCCAGCTATCCGCTCACTGCCTAAATACTCCCAGCCACGGTGCTGAGCGAAGCACAGGTGTGCACCACCTGCCAACTGCAATCACCTGCGGAGAGAGATAGAAAAGGCAGGACCAGCAGATATCTGCACAGCACTGCCTGCTGAGTCCTGATAGTTTTTCTTAGTTCTAGCAAAGATTTATAAAAGTTATTTCTTTTTAGAACGTTTATCAGAATCAAAGTTTTTACCTCTGAAATCCAGAGAAGACTTGGCCCGAGTTACAGTGAGATGGCTATATGTTCCTCGGTTCACTTATAGTAGCAATCCTTGTCCACTGGGTCTGTTGATTTTTCTAATAAAATAATTGGCCTTTGATATTTGACTATGGGCATTTTTAATTTTGTTTTGTTTAGTTTTCGCTGGAAATAAATTAAAAAAAGACGAGAAGGAATCCATTCCGCTAGGCAGACAGATATCTGCATTAGTTCCAAAATTGTTTAAATCATGTGTTGTAGTGGAAAATGTTATTCTTGTTCTGCTTGTGTGCCCTAAAGTAATCATGGTCACTGTTTTTATGCAGCATGTTGGTGAAACTTTCCTGTTGCAGAGCATATTTGACAAACCTGGCGACTGAATGGTGGTGAAGAATTTCTGCAGAAAACATTGGAACCCAAATGCTGGCAAAGTTCATTCCAGGGGTTCCTGACCACTCACACAGCTTTTTAAGGTTGATGACATTTCTTCCTGGAGTCATGACAGCCATTACAGATGTGTTTCCAAACCCTGGATGAGTTTTTCCCTTGGAGACATCAGCTCAAGCCAACGGGTTCAAAACAGTAAACTGCTCTACCTTTCACAGAAGGGAACATAAGCATGATCTCTTTCCTTCAGCAAGTAAGGAAGAGGGGTGACTGGGCATGCCCACTCTCAGAGCCGCTCATTGATCAACATTAGGGTTAACAGAATAATGTGTGACTAGAGCTGTTCTGTTTCTTTGCAAGAGGAAGATTCCACCCTTTTTACCTTGAATTTGTGAGTTCATCATACAGTGAGAATTGTTAAATGCAGAGAAGGAAGTCCACTGAGAACGTTTTATGTTCTTCAGTCCTCCTATTGTAGCAAGCCTTAAGCCTGGTACATACTACATGAAAACAAAGGGTATTCGTCTTCTAGTTGGAAGAACACGAAAAAAGTTTGTTTCGGCTCTGTCTATTCATAATGCATAAGACTTCAGCTGCAGAAGTCAGCCCAAGGTCACTGGAGATCGGGGGACGGGGCCACGGAAAGCTGAAAGTTGGGTAGTACACACAATAGCTCATGGTGTGCTCTAGTGCTATTTTCAAAGACCGCAAACACCCAAGACTTGTGGTGCTGCAGGGGCAGGACTGTCCTGCTAGGATTAATTATAGAATAAATGCTGCAAGTGAGCGTAATTAGTATGGAAAGTGAGCCTGATGCAAAGTGTAACAATTCATTGCTCTATATATCGCTACCAAAAACATCCTAACTGTCTGTGTGTATATATATATATATATATATATATATATATATATATATATATATATATATATATATATATATATATATATATATGTATGTATGTATGTATGTATGTATGTATGTATATATATATATATATATATATATGTATGTATGTATGTATGTATATATATAAATATATATATATATATATATATGTATGTATGTATGTATGTATGTATGTATGTATATATATATATATATATATATATATATATATGTATGTATGTATGTATGTATATATATATATATATATATATATATATATATATATGTATATATATATATATATATATGTATATATATATATGTATGTATGTATGTATGTATATATATATATAAATGGTTTTGTTGTTGTTAAACTTTTTGATTGTTCTGAAACATTCAAATGTGACAGGAAAGCAAAAACTGAAGATATTCATGTATATAATTTACTTTGTAAAAGCAGAAATAAAATGTTAACACCAAACTTGGTGCTAGTTTAGAATTTGATTTGCTAAAATTATCTTTATTTCTACACAGTTAAAGAAAATAAATATCCCCTTGGACTTCCGAAGACAGACAATGCAGACACCCCCCCCCCCCCATCCAATCTGGTTAAAATAATATCAGCAACAAGGAGTGCCAATGCAAAAAGTGCTGCAGCTGCTTACTTTCAGTGTTAATTCAAAAAATATTGAGTGAATGAGCAGATATCAGATCATCCTACAGCCACAACATTAATGTATGTATCTTACTTTTTCAATTGCGGTAAAGGTGTAAGGGTTCAACTATGACATTCGTGGCATTTAAGATTAACTTTATTGTTCAAGATTTCTGGTCCTTTATGTTGCGTTTGAAACCTAAACTGGGGCTGTTTCATATTTAAGTAAAAAAATATCTCTTGTGTTGGTATAAAGTTTATTAAAAATTACATGTGAGGAAAAAAAGTTTTTTTCAGCAGGATCCTGGTTTAACACTAAAGAGGAGAAGTAAATGTTATTGTAGGAATACTGGAATGGAAAATAAAGATTTGATAACAGGTTGATAATATTCATTGCATATTGACATGAGAAAAGTCCAGGAAGGGGTGAACATGTCCACTGAATCTAAGTTTGGCAGGGTGTGGCAACGTTGTCTCTTTATCTCCCTTCTTCCAGAATTGACACTGAGAGCATGGACAGGCGGTTGAGCAGGAGGCAAGTGACTGATATTAGGAGGACTGCCAGAGGATCAATGAGACAGAATGACAGAAGTTTCGTCTCCTCTCTCCGTTTCTGTGGCTCGACGTTTTCATGTTTTTTCACATGCTTAGATAAATTTGTTGTGTTTCCACTGAAATGAACCGGCTTTTTACAAAACATACAGCTTGATTTCATTTACGGTATTAAAATAAAGCCAAACGGTGCTACTTCCCCTGTTCATGTTTTTCCGCTGCTGCGGTCTCTCTCAGCTGTTTGTGTGTTAAGTTTGTGTGAGAGCTGAGTGGGCAGGCCAGGCTGAGTCTGCGTGCTGATTGGCTGGCGCCGCTGAGACATGTACGAGAGGGGAGGGGGAGTACCAGAGTGCTGCCGTGATACGGCGCGCTGCAGTCAGCGCGCGTGCTGACTGACACTGACTGAAAGCATGTGAGCAACATGCGTTAATGCGCGATAAAATAAATATCGCAGTTAATAGTCTAATGAATTAACGCGAAATTAACATGTTAACTTGCCCAGCCCTAATTATTCCTAATATAAATTACTTACAAATAGAAGTCTGGTCCTATCTAGTCAGGCATCATCCCTCCATCAGGGATCATAAGTTCAAATGGTGCATATTTTTCTTGGTTTTCTTCTTTAGCTCACTCAAAACATAATAGACACCTTTCCACCAAGGCTCTCTTGGTTGTTCCACCCTAGCAAAATAACTGAGAAAGAAACAGAAGTGTTAAAACAACAAATCCCTTTAAAGATGTGATTGAAGACACAAAGACAGAAAACAATACACTATCGCTTAGTTATAAGTTCTTACAGTTTGTTTATATTTCGGAGAACTCTTCAGCTGCAATGCTTTTTAAAAAATCTGTTGAGGATGTCTTCTTTTGTTGGCTATATATATATATATATATATATATATATATATATATATATATATATATATATATATATATATATATATCATAAAAGGTTTTCAGTGTTCAGTTAAAAATATGCGTAATATCTTTGCCTATTTCTACCTACCTGCATACAAACTAAATGCTGCTTCTCCAAGTTTGGTTTGGTATTTTGAGATCCTGTTGAGACATTGGTCCTTTAATCCTGGAAATGTTCTGTAGGTGAAAAAAGGCCTCACCAATGGATGAATCTAAAATAGATTAATCCATTTTGAAAGTACATTTAAATCCAAAGTACTGTTACCTGCAGTCCAGCAATTACATTCACAAACTTTATATTTGTTCAAACTAATTCAAACCATAGATGAATAGTTACACAAACAGATGAGACTTTTATTTTAACTCCACAAACGCTGTATAAAGAAAAAATATCATTTGAAAAAGACAGTATTGCCAATTTTTTTAGACTGCCCTGTCTTTAGATGACATTAGTTTATTTTATGTATTTGTGTTTCTCTTACCAACAGGTTGTCACATCCCCAAACCTATTCTTCCGCTTATTGTTACACTGCAGATAGTAAAAAACAAAAACTGTTGTGTGCACAGGGCCTCAATCTCTGGTCACCTCGCTGACCTTTCATCAGAAAGGTGGATTACAAGACCAGACCTGAAAAGGGTCTAGGTCAGGGGTGTCAAACTCATTTTGGTTGAGGGGCCGCATACAGCTTAATCTGATCTCAAGAGGGCCACACGAGTTAACTCATTGCAAGTTTAAATAGAACTAATAAATGTGGACTTGTTGATTTTTTATATTAAATTAATTTCACTTTTACACAATATATTATAAATAACCTCAGTGTTTTTAAGAAAAGTATGTGCAATTTCAACAATACTTTTACTCACTTAAACATTTACTTAAGTGCATTATGCATAAGAACTGATCACAGTGATTATACAATGTTGAAAAACATTTATTCACATTTTTTGGAACTTAAAAACACTGTTCTGCCTGACAAAATACATCAAACAGATAAAAATTAAGAAATGATTCAATTTTTCCACACCTGAAGCTTAATCTGCTAATTAAAACACAGTGCCCCTCGTGGACAATATAGGAACTGCATATTTTCAATTAAACAAAATACATGTTTTTTTTCAATAATTGTTTTATCATTCTCTTCCTTTTATCTTGTCCACTTGTGAAAGTCAAATCTGATGAGCTCTTTGTGGCATCTTATTGCCACATTGCCAGACAGGACACTGGAAAAAAAAAAAAAAAAAAAAAAAAAAAAATTTTTTTTTTTTAATAATGATAATGCATTTAGCCACAGGGCCGGACTAAATTGTTCGGCGGGCCGGATCCGGCCCGCGGGCCGTATGTTTGACACCCCTGGTTTAGGAGGTGGAGCAGCTGGTGGGCTGGTGCAGAGACAACAGCCTGATCCTGAACGTGGAGAAGACGAAGAGATCATCGTCGACTTCAGGAAAAACCGGCCTCACCATGCTCCACTGCTCATCAACAACTCAGCGGTGGAGGTGGTCAGCAGCACCAAGTTCCTGGGGGTGCACATCACGGACAACCTCACCTGGACTGTGAACACCATGTCACTGGTGAAGAGGGCACAGAAGCGACTGTACTTTCTGCGGAGGATGAGGAGAGCCCGCCTTTCCCCCAGCCCATCCTCACGACCTTCCACAGAAGCACCATAGAGAGTATTCTGACCAGCTGTCTCTCTGTGTGGTGTGGAGGCTGCAGTGCCTCCGACTGGAAGAATGTGAGGAGAATGGTGAGGACAGCAGAAGGGATCATCGGGGCTCCTCTTCCCTCCATTAAAGACATTTCATCGCAGCGCTGTGTGTCTCGAGCCCGTAACATCATCCTCACACCCCCACCATAGACTATTCTCCCTGCTGCCCTCTGGAAAGAGGTTCCGCAGCATCCGCTGCAGGTCCACTAGGTTCTGCAAAAGCTTTTTCCCTGCTGCCATCAGACTGTTGAACTGCTGAAGTATAAAAACGGACTGTGTACCACACTCGACTAGCTGATTTGCTCATTTGCACATTTGTATCGTATCCTGCAAAATCGCTGCTGCACCTCACCCGGAAACGTACTGCAAAACTGTTTACAATGCAACTGTCTACTTTTAAATCACTCCTGCACCTTACTGCATATTTGTTTACATTTGTTTTACATTGTTTACATTTCAACTGCCTACTGTTCACTGCTGCACTTTATCCGGAAGTCAATTGAAACTTATCCTGTAAGTGACTGCGATTTTTCACTGCACTTTTTATCCTGTACTGTAATTCACTGCAAGGTATCCTGTAGAGTTACTGCAATCTTTCTGAGCTGTGTGAAAACGAAATTTCGTTCTGTATGCACTCTGTGCATACAAAATGACAATAAAGAAAGTCTCTAAGTCTAAGTCTATCTGTATATATAGTTAAATCCTCACTATACCTCTAAATAACTCTGCACCCTGTATTTGTCCATGTCATTATTTTGTTTTTCTTCTAATAATCCCAAATCAGTGGCCACCTCTCTAAAAACCCATGCTGGAGTATCTGGGAAAGGTACAGTGGGACTTTTTTTAGTTCATTAAACCCCATTTCATTTACTTTATCATGAATGACCCAACCAAAACTTCTGACTTGAACATTTCCACGCTCTTGGCATTGCTTCAATACCGACTGACTCATATGAGACAGTCCACTGATAGCAATCAGCAGTTTCTTCTCGTCAGTCTGCGTACTGGCTGAAAGTTGTGGATTGCGTCCAAGAGGAGTTGAAGGCGAGTTGAACGCGAGACGTGGGGTAAACTCCCCCTGCAACCATGATTTGCATTTGTATAGCTCACAGCATTTTCATTTACATGTTAAAGCCTCCCCTAGAATTAGGAGGAGGGGGATCATGGGGGGACAACTGCCAAGCAAGGCCCACGTCAACCTCTGAAAATTCATGGCAGTTTTCGGTGTTGCCTGCAAATTACCGTGAACAGCCGTTAACCTGAACTTCCATGACAATCTACAGTGCCACATAGTGACGAAAATCACACTTTTCATGCAGTGAGCCCTCCTGTACCTTAACCTGTTGGACTGTCTTTGGATTTCAGAATCAGAAATACTTTAATGATCCCAGAGAGAAATTACTGTTTCAGTACAACTGCTATCACATACATCACAAACATTTCAGGGGGAGATGATTTACTGAGGTCATGCTGCCAAGGACACTGCTTACACGATGCCCACAGGGCGCTGCCATTGAATCTGTGGAAAGATAGTGGCCACAATAGTTAAGTTAAGGAGATGAGAAAAAGACAGATGTATCACACCCTATCCTCTCACAGTACAGTGAGAGATATCCGGAAAAAAAACAACAACTCATGCACGAGAAGCACAAATATAACAAGACACATATAGCAGAAGGTAAACATTAGAGACTTGTCATGTGTAAGTTCATATGTTTTTTTTGTGGGCGTCAGTTATGAGTGTGTGTTTGGGTGAATGTTTTTTATATTTCCACAAAACGCTCTCCAGAGGCCATTGTTCTTGATGTTATCAGCCGGCCAACAGTTCAGAAAGCATCCGCAGATGTCAGCGGGGGAGGAGGGAGCAGGGGAGAGTTCTGAGCTCTTTCCTCATAACAATCCAGGGCGAGATACCGATAGGGGAGGCATAATCCAAATACTTTATTTGTTATGAGGAGAAGCTGCTCTTACTTTCCTGTCAGCTTTAAGTCTTTGCTGGCTCCAAATGGGGAATCCAATATTCCAATTTGTTGGGCTTTCTGCGTTTTACATCAAGATTTTATCCCATCCTCGATGAGTTCAACCACCGAAGCCAGTCTGGACTGCACTCAGGACTCCGCCTGCCAGATTTCCCCACTGGAACCATTGCTTGTGTCTGTCTGCATGTGTGTGACCTTGGACTGTCTCTGGATCCCTGCTCCTGCTTCCAACTGATTAAAGAGATTCAATCCTGCCAACGGAAAAACTTCTGGACCACGTCATTGTGGATGCTGTGCCACTTCTCAGATGCAAACAAGTGGTTCCAGTTCCACAAGGTTCCCGCACCGGCTGCACCAATCTTTAATAAAACCTTTGAACTTTACTCTGGTGTCCGTCCAGTAATTGGGTCCAGACCCAGAACCTTAACAGATCCAAAGTTGAAAGCATATTGTTGCAGATCAATGCGGCTTATTCTCTGCGTGTCTTGGTGATTTACGCACCAGCCTGAAAAGTGTGTGCTCCATGCAGCGATCAAAGTGATGAGATTGCATCACACAACAAACTTAGATAACTAGATTATTGTGCAATACAGAAGATACTTAAGATATGATAATGGGGATCCTGAATAAAGCAGCCTAACATCAGAGGTAACATACTCATTTATTAATGACAAATCTAGTTTTTCGAAGGAGCCACAGTTGGACTGGAAAGAAACCCTTAAATGAGAAATCATGGACAATGTGAAAACACAGATGAAGGGAATCACACAAGAGCTTAAAGGAGCTCATACCTCACCTGTCACCAACTGCAGCAATATTGGAGCCACCAGCGCTACCAAGGGACCATTGCTGATCATCAGCCGCATACAACCTCAAATGGGATGAACGAGGTAGCCCTGTCTCCCACCAGTAAAATAGAGTGGGTCACAAAGGTAGATATTGTAGTGGACAATTTTTACCTAGACCAGCTTTACACTAGCTGTCCCTGTCACCTAGGTCGGGGGTGCAGGGATTGCTGAGCCACCTGGACAAGCAAGGGCCACAGAGCCATTTATAGGCCAATGCCCAATGATAAAGATCACTGCTGAAGGATTGGAATCGGAAGGACTGCTAGATACAGTTTCATTTGACACACTTAAGACTGTTTAACTCAGGCACCTGTGAATAGTCTATGCACATTTTGATCAACGATTCATTGTATACATGGACGCTAGCAACCAGGGACTCTGAGCTTTTTTGTCTCAGATACAAGAAGGTCGCAAACATGTAATAATTTAGACAAGCATGATCTTACACAGCACTGAAAGGAATGACACCAACTACAGCTCATTTATTGACTGAAAGAAAAATCCAAGAGCTATGTGACAGGAGCACAGTTCAATGTATTTACAGATAATAATCCTCTAGCCCATCTACAGACAGCCAGACCTTGAGCTGTGGAACAACGCTGGGTCGCTTAACTTTCATCATTCAACTACAACGTAAAGTACAGATCAGGCAAAAGCAATGCAAATGCTGATGTTCTCTCCAGATTTCTAGTCCCTACAGATAACCAGTGATCCCAGATGCGGAGTGGCCAGCCACTACGGCAGCAGTGGAGCTGACAACAGAGGGCAATGGGTGGGAAGAAGCCCTGGCTATTGATCCAAATATCCAAAAAGTAAGAGGCTACGTGGAGAAAAAGGAAATGCCTAATAGACCGGAGTATCTGGCCATGTTCAGTGGAGCACAAAGACTACTGCAACAGTGGAAAAGGCTCCAGGTGCGGGATAACATATTGAGTTGGAAAATCATTGATCAGAGAACCCATGAGGTGCCCTACCAGATTTTGTATCCGAGTTCCAGTTATGACCAAGTCTGGAAGAAAGTTCACGGTGCTGGAGCCCATGCTGGCATAGACAAAACCCATGCTCCCATTCGTCAGCAGTTCTACTGGCCTGATATGGATGGGAAGGTACGGTGCTTCTACAAAAAGTGTGTTGCCTGTAGGCTGCAGAAGAGTAGGGTGGAGCCAAAAGCCCCCTAAACCTTACTTCTGTGTGTTTTTGTCCCTAGGCCGCCCCAATGACACTTACCAGAACATCCTCGCAGCCACCACCGTGTTCACATGCTTTTCCTGGGCTATCCCCATACGTGACCAAACCACTGAAACCATGGTGAAAATTTTATGGTTTCATGTAATTCAACAATTTGGCTGTCCAACTCGGTTCCACTCTGATTGTGGCCCCAAATTTGAGTCAGTTTTAATGGAACAACTGTGCAAGATCTATGGTGTTTCCAAAAGCCATACTTCACCGTACCACCTTGCCAGTAATGGTAGTGCTGAATGTTTTAATCAGACCTTATTAAAAATGCTTTGTTCTTTAGAAGAAGACAAACAGCAAGACTGGCCATAGAACATACCTGAGCACGTTCACACATACAATAATACTGTCCATTCTGCTACTGGTTATGGCCTGTCGTTTTTAATGTTTGGTTATCACTTGTGTCTACCCGTTGATGTAGACCTGGCTGTAAGCCCCCAACAACCCAGTTATAATGTAAGTGGGTGGGTTCAGGATCACCAGAATCATATGTCTGCAGCCTATCACATTGCAAGACAGAAAATGGCTACGGTAGATTTACAGCAAAAAAAACCAATACCATAAAAATGTAAAAGCTTCACCTTGGTACGTTACAGGAGTAGACAAGGCAGGGGTAAATTGGACGCTTATGTGATTTTAGAACAGGTAGGAAACATAACACTGGTCTACTGAGTATGCCTGGAGCGAGCAGGGTGTGAACAAACTGTAAATAGGAACACTAAAACTCTACAGCTCACCTGAAGTTGAAATCCCACAGCCAGTGGAGGAAAGCCCTGAACAAGGACCTGTTGTACCTATGTTTTATGGATTTTTGCCCTTTGCACCAGCTAAGAATGAGCCAACTGAAGCCGATGCTGCTCCCATGAGATCAACACGCACTAACCTTGGATAGCCACCTGTACAGTACAAGGATTGGACTTATTTTTATGTTGCAGGGACTGCTAACATCAAAGTGTGGTGGGATGTGAGATGGCAAGTCTTTTTATTGTGAAGTACGTACTTTTATTGTGGTTTGATTTTGCTGTGCTCTTATTTGCATGACTTCCTGGTTTTAGTGTTTTATTTGCTGTTACTTCATTACCTTTTAAATACCATTAATATAGCATGCCTGTGAGAGGCCCAGGCACATGTTTTAATTTGCTTGAGAGGCGGAAGAAGAGGAGAACGGCCACAAGGAAAGGAAGCAGAGGCAAATGGCACAAGCACCGCAAAACACCACGAGAATGAGAAGGCACACGCACCAGGGACCACAGGAGCATGCTGGGATCACACAGTGTTACTACACGACATACATGCAGAGGCAGGGAGAGGAGGTCTGGCAGCTGTGTGAGTACCAAACTTTTTTTTTTTGTAAAACTAGTGGGAATCTGAGGCCTAGGGTCAGGGGGAGACCAGAGCGCATACTGCTGAGTTTTTTTTTTTGTGTTGAAGCTGCCCCAGCGTGCTCGGGAAGACCAGTGCCAGACGAGAGGAGGTTGGGAAGAGTGAAACAGTGTTGTATGGTTTCAACCGCTCCCTCTTGTCCTCCTTTGTAACGACAGTTGCTCTCCCTCGGCCGTACTCGTTCCTCACAATAGTTTTAACTGGTGTTTCATTCACCTTGCACCATTTGCCATAACCCCCTCACATTTATTTACCATCCTTAATTACCTCTCAATTACATTTGTGTCTGGAAAATAAACACATTAAGTATAAACTCTATTGCCACTGCACCTTGTTTCAAGACCAACAAGTAGTGATCCAAAGAATGAAAAATATTCAAACACACCAGAGCCAACAGTTGCACAACAGGTTATACTGTTATGATTTAGGTTTAGGTTTTTGTTTTCTTTGTTCTGGACTAATTAGTTTCCACTCTCCTCAGCAAACTCATCTGTCACCTCCCTGTCCACACTTCAGTCTCCAGTCAGCTCAGTCATCAGCCCAGACCAGTTCCACCTGCTACCACTAATCGGTGCTTTCTCTGCTTACCTGTTCCCCATCCTTCTTATGCCTGCCTCACTCACCCACTCACAGCCTGATCGTCACACCACATTACCTCACTTGTGCTCTGCCACTGTGGTATTTTTCAGTTTGTGTGAGCTCCACCTGCATCGGCTCAAGGCTGGCTCCACCTCTATCTCCTGGTCTGTCAGCGTTTTCAATAAACCCTTTTTTACGTTACTCTGTGTTCGGTTGAATTTCGGGTTCTCACCTACAATCGTTACAAATACTGCTAGAGAGACAAGGAATACAGAAGATCTGATGTACTCTTGATTGTTGCACACACTTAAATACAGACCAACTTGTTCTCATTTTGTCGTTCATGGATTCCTGTAGTAATGAACCTTGACACAGACTTGTTTTCATCATCGCCAATGAACACAAGGATTTATGCCAGAAAAAAAACAGATTTTATCACACCAAAATCACTGTACTAAAGTATGGTGAATGTACATGCAACATATTCCATAAAATTTCAAATAATGTTTTTGACAAACAGTTTGAAAACATGAAAGAAATCTGTCAGCAAAAGATCTTAGAAATAGAAATTAGGGTGACAGAGGCACAAGAGATAGGGAGTTTGTCCTGTAACTGGAGGGTTGCCAGTTTTATCCACCTTTCTGACCATCTCATTTGTTGTGTCCTTGGGCAAGACAGTTCACCCACATTGTGGTCAGAGGGCCCAATGGCGCTGATGTATGGCAGCCTCAGTTCTTTCAGTCTGCCCCAAGGCAGCTGTGGCTACTAACATAGCTCACCACAATCATTATGTGAATGTGTGCGTGACTGTAGTGTAAAGCACTTTGGGGTCGTTGGACTTGATAAAGTACTATACAAGTACAAGACATTTACCATTTAGAAAGCTGTTGTTGTGCAGTACAACAAAAAAAATTAAATGTTTTCCAAACAGTTAACAGGTTCGGGAAAGATGGAAAAACCACTGTAATGGAGGCTGGTCCTTTAAACAATTATCCTTGTTTTTGCAGTTCAGTTCAAATTCAGTTCAAATTATTTACAAGTCTGGGATATGGTAATTTGCCATTCAATATCCTCCCAACTGCATTATCCATTAACTGGATTAGACAAAAGAAAACTAATAAAGTGGCAAAATAAGTATCAAACTTGTAAACATACTTCTTAAATATTTCTAATAGGGCCACTCACATTAAATTCCCTTCTGGTTTCAGCAAATACCCAATCCAACATATACAAATAAATCCTAGTAAATTAATTCACAAATTAAATTATGCTTAAATAACTAGAATGACACAGGAAATAACACATGATCAAAAGGATGTGCAAAAAAACATGGAAAGTAGAAAAAAACAGCTAAACTCTGTCACTGCAAATAATTCCTGCTGCTATGTGCAACAGAGATTTAGCTTGTTTTGCTATGAATATGAGACAGGGAGACCCAGTATTCAAACCAAACAAGCGAGGTGAATGAAACAAAAGGTTTTAATAAACCGATCTTGATAATACAGGGACAAGCAGGCTCAGTGGTCAGTATGGCAGTCCAAAAGCCGGTACAAAAAAAGCAGTCCAAAACCAGGTAGAAGTACAGACAGGGGTAAAGCAAACCCTTATAATCCTCAGGCAGGCTCAGGTCGGTAAAACAAGTAAGCAATCAGACAGGACAGGAAAATCTGGATCAGGATTCAGGCTGGCTCAAAAGTTATAAAGGTGGCAGTTGGGTTAACGTCAACAGCACCACACAAATGGAATGCTTGACAAAACTCACCAAAAGGCTCATTAATGATCTGGCAGAGAACTGAAGGCTGAGGCAGGACTATATAGTAGAGTGCACAGGTGAAACTGAGTGAAACTAATTACAAGAAGGCAGGTGGAACTAATCAGGGCAAGGGAGCTGACAGATTGCTGAGGGGAGACCAAACTGAGCTGGTAATGTGACAGGTGGAAAACAGGTCACCTAAACAGTACAACATGTCTTAATCAAAACCAAACAAGAAAGAACCCAAAAGCAGAAACTGAACTAATAAATCAGTTAACATGAACGAAAACAAAACCCAAATCATAACATGTTTTACATTAAATTATGGCCTATAAAATGTTTTTATTTTTCAGATATTGTATAAAAGTGGAACAATTGGTGAAAACAAGAAGAAATCTGCATTAAAAAGTTTTGTTGTTACAAGACAGAACAATGGCGAGGTTACTGCAGTGGGCAGAATATCATTTCACCATAAACTAGCCATGAACAGATGCCCATCATCAGATTTTTGCAAGAGGAGTCAAACAAATAATAAAGATTTGTCCAAGATCCAAAAAACACTTTAAGATCTGAAAATAGCAGCTGTAACGTTCCCCATGAAAAGACTAAACAGTGTAATTAACTACAATAACCTTTATGCACTCTTACTGCACAAGGGCACATCGCTTCATCCAACAGTAATGTTTAATGATGGTAATGCCATGTTATGGATTGTTTTATAATATATGGTACTAGTAGACTTCTCAAAACTAAATAAAGGTTGAAAAAAAATCAAATGGGAAGTTTGTTTTAAGTTTGTAAATGTTTTTTTCCCAGTGTCCTGTCTAGCAATGTGGCAATAAGAATTGTTGTCTTAATGCCAAATAGAGCTCAAAAGATTTTACTTTCACAAGTGGAGCAGTCATCTTTCGCCATAGTGCTCCGCTTGATTTATGCATGTAAATAGTTTTAAGGGGCCCCTTTGGGGGTCTGGGGTTATGGGTCCCCCGGCGCCTGCCTCGGCGCCGGGGGACCCATAACCCCAGACCCCCAAAGGGGCCCCCAAAGCAGAGCGCCCAAGAGGGGCCAACACAGGAAATCTGCCCCCTCCCACTAAGGGAAGAGGAGAGACGACCCCGAGGAAATCCCCCAGCCGCCGCAATGCCGAAGCCCCCACGAGCCGCGGGGGTGAGCCCGTGGGCTCCAACGGCAGCCAGCTACCCTCAATTGGAACCGCCCATGGGCCCCAGGGCCCCGAGGCCCCAGGGGCACCCCGCCCCCCTGAGAGGGAGCAGTTTGGACGTGAACCTGGCAAGTAAAAAAAAAAAAAAAACACAATCTCATTCACACCTTACCACCCTAGTGCCCCACTCACAACGCACAGACTTTCAAGAAAAAAAAAAGACGATGGCGTACGCACATTTGCACTCACATCCAATAATCTGAAGTGGGGGGGGGCACCACAATCCGACCTACCTGCTTCAGTCCCGACCCCCCATCCCGTACCCGGACCAGACACCCCCCAGGCCCAGGCACCCCAGGGAGGGGGCCAACATGACCCGTACAGGACACCCAACCAGAACCCCCCTCCCCCCCTAAATCCGTGAGCCAACCACTCACCAGGACCAACACCTCCACCCCCCGAACTGACCTCCTGGCTGTCCTGGAGATACAAAAAAAAAAAAAAAAAAAGGGGGGGGGGGGCTGGCTAGCCAGCCCGCACAAACCATCCAGAACCCCTCTCCCCAGACAAAACCCGCACCAGGAGACGGCATGGACCAGGACTGAGATAGAGGGCCGGACACGGAGCCCTCCAAACGTCCACAACAAACCCCCCACCCTAGATGTAATCCCTCACCAACAGTAACACTCAAACATCTCACCATACATACAACAATAGACATCCAGGCTGGGTTAGTCCCCACTCCCCCTCCCTTCCCTCCCCCCACTAGCAGAGTGCCAACCCAAAAAGGGGGAGAGCATCTGCCATGAGATGTTAATGTCCATGCCCCCCTACCAGCTCAACATGCTCTGAGGCCCCCAGCACATCAGAGGCCCAGTGCAGGGGCAGACACCCGAGCATACACCGGCCCAGATCCTAAGCGGCATACTCCACAGAAACCGAACCCCGAGGCCCCGCCGGGGACCCCGCCCGAGGGCGGCACACCCCAGGGACCCTCGGACCCACCCAGCGGCAGCACAGCTACCAGGTCAGTAATGTCCGTCACCGCGGAACCCCCCAAGAGGCTTTATTGGGCTTCTTACTTCCAGGCCGGTGAACCCGATGAAAGGTGATGTTTTTTACCTGATCCGCCGGGATTTTCAGCTTCTGCTGGAGGAACTCACGGATTGTCACCTCGGGATCCTCCTCCGGCTGCTCCGGAATGCCTGCAAAGACGAGATTATCTCTCATAATTCGCGACTTTATGTCCAAAAGGGATTCTTTCATCTTCCTGATTTCACCGGACAGCTGCATCATCCCCTCGGTGAGCTCTGTGAGTTTCCCCCTCAGCGCATCGTTCTCTGCGGTGATAGAAGCTAGCTGGGCTTGGCTGAATTCCACCGACTCTCTTAGGGCTTGAAACTCCTTATGTAGGACTTCTACCAAGGCGAGGCGGGCGTCCAGGCTGGTAAGCTTCTTGTCGATGGATTCCAGGACGTCGCTGTAGCTCCTGTCGGGAGACAAAGTAGAAGAAGATAATGCGCCAGTAGAGCTCGAACGGGAGTGTTTAAATGAAGGTGTGTTTGAAGCTGTGGGATTTTTAGTACAGGTAGCTCTCCAGGCTCATCAAGTTCTCTTTGTCCAGTTTGTTTCCTTGTGAAAAATTAGACAGTTGTTAATGTTTAAACTTTACTTTGTTTAATTTTCAGTTATTGTTTAGTACTTACCTGAGTGGATTTAATTTTGAACTACATGTATGCCGCCATTTTATTTACGCACAGCTCACAGCTCTCGCGAAATCTCAGCCGCTCATCAGCTCCTCCTGTCCTCCTCCTATTGTTTAAAAAATAACTCTTGGTCTGTTAGGTATTGTCCAGTGAATATCAGCCCAAACAGCTGATATTAGGACAATAGTCGAAAGGGTGATTCGATCACTGGCATTCTTTTAACAGCAAACTCTGCACACATCTGGAATAAAAGGGTGACAACTTCTCTTCAAGTTCAAGAACTTATTAACAGAACATCCAGAGAAATGCTGTTTATCTGAATTAACACTATATTTCAACCAACAAATCCCCTTTACTGGTGTTGTGCAATTATACACTGTTAAAAGTTATTTAATGTTTCATAAATAACTCTCTGTCTGTTAAGTATTGTCTGGTGATGATCAGCTCTTAAGCTGATATCAAGACAATGGTTGAAAGGGATGAATTCGAGCACTAGCGATCTTTTAACAGCAAAACCTGCACACACATAGAATAAAGGAGTGACAGCTTCTTTTCAAGTTCAAGAATTTAATAACAGAAATAAAATGAACATCCAGAGAACATCACTATGTAATGCTGTTTACCTGAATTAACACAATATTTCGATTAATAAATCCTCTCTACTAGGCTAGTGAAACTTAACTAAACTACTAAGCAAAATGAAGATAAAAAGAAGCTAAGCTAAGGAACTATTTACATGCAAAAACAAACAAAAGACAAACAAAAGTGGTTGATCATAATCAGAATACTTCAGTGAATCCTGGTTCACTGCAGATCTGATTAACAAAAACATGGAATGGAGTTAAAACATTTGCCATGTGTTTCAATCCATTCACAATGCAAAGCCCAAGTTAAGCAAAACATTATTTGTTGAAATAATAATCTGAGGACCGTTTTGTCCTGTAAAATCATTTAAACTCTTACGACCAAGTTTGTTAATGCGATTCTCCCTCCGGGTGCATGGGGTCGCTGCAGCAACTCGGTAGCTAAGAGGTTATGACATAAAGTTGCCGAAATTGCCTTGAAAACCGGCATTAATATACCATATTGATGCGGGAATAAGGCTTATAACACCATCGGAGGATGGCAGAGCAGAACAGTTACGCTTTACGCTTTAAACTGACTCCTTTTTAGGGGTCCGAAACCGGATGTTAGCAAGGCTAATATCCTGTTAGCTAGCGCGACCTACCGGTTAGCCCTTTGTTCTAAACCCCACAGTTTACAAACATTTCCCAATAAACCTTTTTAACTTCACCCTCACACCGCTGCCCAAACCTCTGTCCTTTGTTTGGTGTCAGTTCGGTCCAGTTTTGGCCGTTCACGGGAAGAACTTTGAAGGAGGAAGTTGTTGGTTGGCGGTAGTGGGCTAGCGCTTGGCTCTTGGCAGGCTAGCGTTAGCCTTACAGCAGCATGTGGCTAACGCCGTGGTTGGGTCGGAGGCCTGGTGTGAGCACGTTCTCTTAACCGGTTGCAGTTCGATGAGCAGGGGTTTTCCTCAGCATCCAGCCTTCAGCTCCATTGGTGTTCACTTCCCTGTACAGGCTGAGGAAAAATACACAGAGCTGTTTCAGATGCAGGATTTTTTTCCCTGCATCTGATTGTGAAGTTAGGACTGCAACTTAGCTCTGTATTTGCCCGGACATGTTGTTTGTCTGGATTCAGTCAGGTCCTCTGCTGAAGCAGGCAGTCGAATCTAGCAGACCCTGGATCAAGTGTTGTTGGCCCAGGCAATCTTTCAGATGTTCCAGCAGATGAGGCCATATGGCCCCATGGTTCAGGCCCACTCCCTTGTCCTGGAGAGGTGGTCTGTAGAAGAGTGCTGAAGAGAAGAGAGTGGGCAGAGGTGTGCTGTGTCTTTTATCTGTGAGGAGGTGGTCACAGCTGACCTCCTGCCGAGAAGAAGGGACGAGCGAGAGAGGGGGAGAGGAAGGCTTCTCCTGGCCCCCCCTTATCATTTGCAGCAGGAGTGGACTTTCTTTGTTGAATCATCCACTGTTCAGGATTCAACCTGAGATCATTATATTTGTCAAAAAGGAAAGTTTTAACATTAGTCTTAAAAATAGATAGGGTGTCTGCCTCACGGACCAAAACTGGGAGTTGGTTCCACAGGAGAGGAGCCTGATAGCTAAAGGATCTGCCTCCCATTCTACTTTTAGAGACTCTAGGAACCACCAGCAGACCTGCAGTCTGAGAGCGAAGTGCTCTTTTAGGAACATACGGGGTAATCAGAGCTCTGATATATGATGGAGCTTGATTATTAAGGGCTTTATACGTTAGAAGGAGAATTTTAAATTCTATTCTTGATTTAAAAGGAAGCCAATGAAGGGAGGCTAAAATTGGAGAAATATGATCCCTCTTGTTGATTTTCATCAGAACTCTTGCCGCAGCATTTTGAATCAGCTGAAGACTTTGAACTGCATTTTGTGGACTTCCTGATAGTAAAGAATTACAATAGTCCAGCCTTGAAGTAACAAATGCATGGACTAGTTTTTCAGCATCACTCCTGGACAGAATGTTTCTAATTTTGGCGATATTCCGGAGGTGAAAAAAGGAAACTCTGGAAATCTGTTTAATATGGGATGTCTTGGTCGAAAACAACACCAAGATTTTTAACTTTATTACCAGAGGCCAAGTTAATGCCATCCAGATTAAGTGATTGATTAAGAACTTTATTTTTTGAAGACTCTGGCCCAAAGATTACAACTTCTGTCTTGTCAGAATTTAAATGCAGGAAATTTAAAGTCATCCAGCTTTTGATGTCATCAAGACATGCCTGCAGTCGAAGTAACTGATTGGATTCGTCAGGATTTATGGATAAATATAGCTGAGTGTCATCAGCATAACAGTGGAAATTAATCCCATGCTGTCTGATAATTTTGCCAATCGAAAGCATATATATAGTAAATAGAATTGGTCCAAGGACTGAACCCTGTGGTACTCCACAGGTGACCCTAGAGTTTGAGGAAGATTTATTATTAACATGAACAAACTGGAATCTGTCCGACAGATAAGATTTAAACCAGCCTAATGCTTTTCCCTTAATCCCTACAGTATGCTCAAGTCTTTGTAGGAGAATATTGTGATCAACTGTATCAAATGCAGCACTGAGATCTAACAGGACAAGTATAGACACAAGTCCATTATCTGAGGCCATGAGAATATCATTGGTGACCTTCACCAGAGCTGTTTCAGTGCTATGATGAGCTCTGAAGCCTGACTGAAACTCCTCAAGTAGGTCATTACTTTGTAAATGTTCACATAGTTGATTAGCAACTACTTTCTCAAGAATTTTAGATAAGAAAAGAAGATTAGATATAGGTCTGTAATTTACTAACTCATCTTGATCAAGAGATGGTTTCTTAAGTAAAGGTTTAATAACAGCTACTTTAAAAGCCTGTGGTACATATCCATTTACCAAGGATAGATTAATCATGTCTAAAATAGGACCACTGATCAGAGGGAATACCTCCTTAAACAACTTGGTTGGGATTGGGTCTAACATACAGGTAGAAGGTTTAGATGAAGCTAAAATTTTAGATAGCTCAGAAAGCTCTACTGCTTTTAAACAGTTCAGACACTGCGCAGGTTCTAAGGATTCCTCCAATGCTGCCTCACTTACTGAGGACGAGGTAATCATGTTTGGGAGGATGCCAATTATTTTATTTTTAATGGAATCAATTTTATTTATGAAGAATCCCATAAAATCATTACTGCTAAGAGCTAAGGGAATGGATGGATCAACAGAGCTGTGGCTCTGGGTAAGTTTGGCAACTGTACTGAAGAGAAATCTAGGATTATTCTTATTCTCCTCAATTAATGATGAAAAATATGCTGCTCTAACACACAAGTCCACACACAGGTACCTGCAAAGCTAAATTTTTAATATTCCACTTTCCATTAATATTGGAGTGTGGAAGAACTTTTTAGTTTTATTGGTCTCTTGATTCTTAAATAGTCTGGCTTCTGGAATACAAACACATGCATTATCCAAACATTGAGCAACACACCTTTCTGTGTTCACCCACACCCAGTAACAGATGCAAATAAAACAAACTCAAGCCAAGAATAAACATATTTGATCATAACTTTGATCATTGCACGCATTTAAATACAGACAAACTTGTTCTCATTTTTCCACCCATTGGTTCTTACAGTGATAACAGCTGACAGAGAGACTTGTTTTGAACATAACTGCCAGAAACAAGGCGAGGCGAGGCAAGGCAAGGCAAGTTTATTTATCTGGCACTTTTCAGTAACAACGATACAGTAGTAATGATACAAAGTGCTGTACATTTTTTCAAAATGTGCATGAACCGATGTATTCTTGCCTCCATATTTTGGACCTTGTGCTGACATGGCATTGTCCTAACCATTTTTTAAATAAACTTTGAGTTCAATTTAACTGAGTTCTCCACCCTAAAAGAAGGTTTCATTGTAGTAGATCTTTATCAGATAATGTCGTACCAAAATTTCAGGAGTGTGTCCCCCTTTTAATTTCCTCAGTATCACAGAAATACACAGCAGAAGGCAGCAATATTATTTCTTTCCCTTCACAAATTGATGCCTTTGTTGATGGTAACACTTCCTCATTGCATTTTGTATTAAACAACGTAGCCCCCCTTAAAAAGAAGGTGATTAATCACAGGAGGCTGGCTCCCTGGTTTAACTTAGAGCTGTGTTCCTTGAAGCCAACGTTAAGAAATTGGAGAGAAAATGGCGTTCTACATTTCTAGAGGAATCCTACCTGATCTAGAAAAACAGTCTAATGTTGTATAAAAAGACTCTTCACAAAAATAAAGCAGCATATTTTTCATCATTAATAGAGGAAAATAAAAATAATCCATGATTTCTTTTAGTAAAGTTGCCACTTACACAGAGTCATAGCTCTGTAGATCCATCTATTTCCTTAGCTCTCAGCAGTAATGACTTTTTGGGATTCTTCATAAATAAAATTGTTTATATTAAAAATAAAATCATCGGCCTGCTCCCAAACATGATTACCTCGTCCTCAGTAAGCGAGGCAGCGTTTGGAAGAATGTTTTTCCAATCTATTTCACTTGCTAATGTAATTTGCATTTATTCATATTTTGATCAAGTGGATGTTGTCCTAAGCACATGTATAGAACTAAAGTGTATCTTATGTACATAAATTGGCAAGAAGGTACAGTATTTCATTAATTCAATTTAATAACTTATGCAATTTCTTTATGTTAAATGCAATTACATTTAACATTGGGAATGCCTTGGGATTCACCCGGAGAAGCTGGCCCAAATGGCCGGGGAGAGGGATGTCTGGGCCTCCCTACTGAAGCTGCTACCCCCGCGACCCGACCCCGGATAAGCGGAAGATAACGGATGGACGGAAACGTACGGGCAGTTACATTTCACTTTTAAAATGGTAAAACATTGCTAATTTTAAACATTTAACTTATGGCATATTTGTAGTCCATACTTTTTTTGCGATACAGGAAACATCCATCATTCAACCTTTTGGGGATGGCGCTGCTTATCAGACTCAGAATCAGACATACTTTAATAATCCCAGAGGGAAATTACTTTTGTTACATGCTCCAGATATACACACAATTTTATATATAAATTTACAACATTATCTGTGGAGGAAAATCCAGTCAGACCTTGCGCCACGGCAAACTGCACCACTTAACAAAGTTAAAGGAACAGTTACTTTTCATATATTACAGTCCTTGATGTGATAATGTTTATATAAAAATATGGATAGTTTATAATGACAACTATAAACTGTCCATATTCTTCTACTTATCCAAATTGCCATTCAAGATTAGACTGTTATAAAGTAGAATGGTGTACTTACCTTTACAGAATGGAAGAGGTGGTGTGCTGACAGACTATTACCCAAACTTGAATGACCTTAAACAAAGCAGCATCAATGAACAAGAGATCAGACTTTTACTTATGTTGAAAAGATGCACAATATGTTGATTAGAAAATAAAAACGTTATTCATATACCAAATTTTATCTCACAAATACTTTAGAAGCCAATGTTTTCACTAGCTCTTTAATATTGATACCATAACAAATAAAATAGAAATAAAGTTACCTTCATTCTAAAGCTAAGTTAGATTTTAACGTGACAAGCTTGCAGCAAGAGCTTTGAGACCACACATCAGATTGGTACAATTTCAAACTTCAAGCCTAAACATTATGAAGTTGGCAGTCGTTTGAACATTTTGATATCCTATTATAACATCGGTTCAGTCCCAAACATTTAGCACTGCTACATTTGCAAAATTAACTGAGAAGCAATGTAATCACAACGAGACTACAGCTAGTATGTTTGCAAATCAGACAATTCATTAGCCTACCGTCCATAGGGGAGTGGTGGCCTAGTGGTTAGAGCAGTATGCTTGCGCTCTGAGAAGGATGCAAGTTTGATCCCAGCAAAGCAAGTCTGCCGTTGATCCTAGCGTCAGACTTGCTTTGGCTTGAATGGACATCAGCCTTCATGAATACCAGGTCATCCATGTTGCTATTTATTAACATTGTGCCAACCTTCCCACTGTGGAGGTACCTTTGAGAGTGTGGCACTGACCTGCCACTTTGATTGCTCTGCAATTTTTGGAAATGTTGCTGCCACAGTTTACCAATTCAGTCAAGCTAGCAGTTGGCCTAAGAAGCACTGAAACGGAAGTGCCGCACAAAAAAATGGAAGTTTGACCCATATTTAATAAATATTGATTTGATAAAATCCTGCAAAAACTTTTTTTTGTTTCCTGTGGGAAGATGACGTTTTTCTTAGACTTTTGTTATCATTTATTTTTTTATTTGTCATTTTGTATGCACAGAGTGCGTACAGAACGAAATTTCGTTGCATACAGCTTGTAAAATTGCAGAATAATTGAATTTACAGTATGAGGTGCAGCAGTGATTTAAAAGTAAGCAATTTAAATGTAGACCATGCAGCGAGGTCATAGTGTACAGGTGAATATTTTTAAAAGCGTTTCTTTGTGCAGAAATTGATTGTGCAAGGGCATTAGTGCAAGAATACAGCTTGCAATTTACCGTAGATTTAAAATACAGTAAAAGGTGCAGCACTGATTTAAAAGTAAAACAATTGAAATATAAACAATGCAGGAAAAGGTCACAGTGTACAGGTAAATATTTAAAAAAAAAACATTTGTATGTACAGAATTTAAATCTAAGAGTTTGGCAGCATTTGTACTGCTAGATGGAGATGCAATGATGCAAAATGTACAATATACGAGTGTTGTGCAGTTTATGGGTTATAGTTCAGCAGTTCAGCAGCAGTTCACAGTCTGATGGCAGCAGGGGAAAAGCTTTTGCAGAACCTGGTGGACCTGCAGCGGATGCTGTGGAACCTCTTCCCAGAGGGCAGCAGGGAGAACAGTCCATGGTGGGGGTGTGAGGGGTCGCTGATGATGTTTCGGGCTCGGGACACGCAGGGCTGAGATGAAATGCCTTTTATGGAGGGAGTTTGAATGTCATTCCTGAACATTAAGTATTCTACTTTAAGAAAACGCTCATTGACCATCTTGGCCCAGTAAATTGCCAAATTGTGCAATTAGGATTGGTTGATTATTGGTCATAATCTGAACTGATAATTATTAATGTTAAACTCAAAATCACTATTAATGTAACTGTATTGTCAGACAGCTAATAAAAAGAATGATACAACCACAAGCTTTTAGACATTAATCATATTGCACAAATAAGCCCAAACAACAGTTCTTTATTATTGTGTGTTGTGGAATTATACATTGTTTAAAGTTATTTAATGTTTAATAAATAACTCTCTGTCTGTTAGGTATTGTCCGGTAAATATCAGACACCCCATCTCCTCGAGGTCTCCAGACAAGAAGATGGGTAGAGTCTGAGGGGTGGTCTGCTGTCATGGCAGGGATTCGATCAGCTCGCTATTTAATTTTGTTAAACACACAACAAATTCAGTGAGAAAATCTCTCCAGATACTTTCAAAGTTTTGCTTTGTGATAATTTCTTTGGAATGGCTCCTTTTGCCAATGTTATTTCTTGGTTATGCATTGAAGAGGGTATATTTTTATCTGGCTGCTTAGGCTTTCGTCAGATCAGATCAGAAAGGTTTCCTGTGCGAAGGTTTAAGACTCTAAGCTTGCTGTGTTTCCTGTCAAATTGCAAACGAGTGTTCCAAACAAACTGGGCATTTCTGCTTATCTAATGCATGGAAAAGTTATTTTCCCTGTAATGCATGGTCACATCGTGTCATACATTCTCATGTAGACTACGGAGAGACAAAGACTAAAAAAGTGGGTCCTCTTTAGGGCCTGGAGAATTACATCCCTGAAAATAAACGTTCTCTAAGTGATAGTAATAATCTCCGGGTGTTTCCTTTTCCTTTTGAAGAACGGCAAAAGCGTCAAGAGTTGTTGAAGCGTGATCCCTGTACACATAATATTCTTCTCTTTAAGCTTTGCAAAGAGCTGAATAACTATCACAAATCTCTGGAGGAAGAGCTTTAATGAAAACATGAACAATTCTAGCTGTTGTTTTCCAAATAAGCTTTAGTTTCTCATGAGATGAGGAAAAGGGCAGGTCAAAAGGACAGCTTTCGACTTCCTGCAGATAGTTATGAATGTTTAAATCATGATTATCTGGGTCGACATGTTTTATGTCCCGGGCAAAGGACTCAAGTTAGAGAATATGGATACCATAACTATGAGGTGGATAGGGCTGGGTACAAAAATCGATTTAATCGATGTTGAGTCGATTCCAGTAAAATTTTACAAAATCGATATGTAGGGAATGAGATCGATTAGTTTTATAGTGACGTGAGTGACGTTAACATTCAAGAGCAGGTGTGGTCAAATGCAAAATGGCCGATGCTAGTAACGCACCGCTCAGCAAGCCCTCCCAACTGAAGTCTGACGTCTGGAACCATTTTGGATTTAAAATAACTAAAGAGAATATGCTAGATAAAACTAAAGTGAATTGCAAGATCTGTCAAGCAGAGGTCAGTTATTTTAGAAACACTACGAATCTCAGAGATCACCTGAGAAGGTATCATGCTAAGCTAACATCCAACAACAAACCTTCCGGAGCAAAACAAATGAACTGGTTCAGAACTGGTTCCGTGTGTTTCAATTCCATGGCACTGTTTGCAGCTCGCTTAACGATTCTCTTTTCGATTCCGTCGTGCTGCAGGCCTGAGCAGCACAACGGTAGCGAGTTACGCAAGTTACGCACACGGCATTCAATAAGCAAGTATGACGTGACCAGGCGAAAAAAAAAAGAGGAAAAAAAAAGCCGCCCCATCGGGTAAAGCGGTCGAAAGTTTGGCTTCATTTTAAGGCAGGGAAAGATGGCAACGAGGCGCTTTGCAATCATTGCAAAATGGCATTTACATCCGCGGGAGGAAATACATCCAACAGGCAGAAACATATGCGCACACAACATAGCATACATTTTAATACATGCCGTGTTTTTGATTCTTACCGGATAGAAGCTAAAGTTACGACCAGCATGGAAGGCAACACTCAAAAAAGTGGGACTAAGCTAAATTAATATTTACAAAATAAATATTAGTAACCGTAACATGAAAAAATGTCTGTGTGCAGTTTTGTATATTGTTATGTTGATTTAATTAAATTTTAAGTATTTATCAATTGCATTTTACTCATATTTTTATAAATAATATCAGCTCAAAATCACTGAGTAGAATTTGATAATATTTTATCAGTAAAGTCAACAATGTCGAAAAATTAATAAATTCTACTCAATGGGAATTCTGTAGTTTTAAACACCGTACACTTCCGCCGAAGGCATTTGCGCCACACGGACGTCGATGTCTGCCACAACCGCCATCAACTGACATCTGCTCAAGGTAAGAGGCTTTAATAACAACACAACGTTTTATATCTATGATGCTACAGCAGTTGAACATTGTTTTGCGTTACCTAACAAATTTAATGGCAGTAAATTAAGTTTAATGTAGCCTATATCAGTCGGAGTCAGATTCAAAGTCAGTCGAAGCTTCAGCGGTGCCCCCGACACGTTTTTAAACAGTTTTTTTTTGTTTTTGTTTTTTTTTAACTTGTCTGGCGTAATGTTGAGAGGACGTCTGATAATATGCTTTACGCGTCATGCCCCTCGTCTTATCTGCGTCATCGTGTTTTCAGCACTGAGCTACACTGGAGTGCTAATCGCCCGCTGTTAGAACGAGTCGCTTTGAAGCCACCAGCCGCCATATTGTTACTCCCTATTTCCCTTCAGTAAATAGGGAATATGTGCGCTGCAGCATCGAATAACGAGGATTTTCTCATGTTCAGGGGTGGCTTAAAAATTTTAAAATGTCAAATGCCATATACATTTATGTTATGTACTAAAACTATAAAGTACTGAGAAAGTCATGTGCTGAAATATTTTGCATTTTTTTTATATAGGGAGTAGCAAGATGGTGGCCAGTGACTTCAGTTTTTCGGCAAAATCAGCACTCCGTTGTATAATATAGCTCAGTGGTTTTCAGACTATTGGTTGTTTGTCGTGTTGATAACTCAGGCGTTATATTTGAGTCATAAGTCGCGCGAGCGTAAACACTAACAATAATTTACGCCCGCAGAGAAATTGCGCGCGTAGAGATGTGTTTATGCTAGCGCGACTTATGACTCAAATATAACGCCTGAGACAACGTAAGGACGTTAGTGTTTTTGAACTCTTCAAACGCGTGACATGCACGCACAATACACGCTGCACACCTGAATAAAAGTTTCTGGAATGTAGAGCACTGTAACTAATTTTACTTTTTGTACTTTCCTACTTGCCCTCCTATTTGCATGGTCTATGCGTATTTCAGTGATAATTTATCTAGCATGGATTTTTATTCATGGCATGAAAAATTCAACTCACAATTAAGAAAATTATGTTAGACATCCCTATATATATATCTATATATATATATATATATATATATAGATAGATAGATAGATAGATAGATAGATAGATAGATATAGTGTGTAAATGTAACAAATTATCTTGTTGTGTATATGACTGTGTGACAGTCTATCACAGTCAAGTCTATTAATGTATCATCCAAATAACCTAACTGTACATACAAAAACAAGTGTAAACTTTTGTTGCTTGTTTGGCTAAATTTTTTTTTTTTCTGAGTTTATGCTTAATATATTAATTCAACCAAATGACTTAAAGCTATGCATTTTTTCTAGGTGTATAAAGAATCTATCAACACTTAAAGACCGCAGGTATGTATTGCACTTACTAAATACATGCTGTTATACTACACTACAGAACAATTTAACATACAGCATATTGTGTAAAGGTTCATTCACTGTTTTGCAACACAATGTTGATAACTTCTATAAAAAATCATCTTTTTATCAACTTTTGCTGGTTAAGCAAATTTAATACAGTTTAACCTGAAGTTCCAACTTGAATTTCAAATGAAAGCAGCATAAAATATAGAGAATATTTTTCATAGATATGCAGTATATCTATAATACCATATACCCATATATTTATTAGCACTATTATTGAAGTAGGTTACTCTTTATACAGTTATACTGTATACAAGTTAATATAGTACCTTTATTTTCTTATTACTTTAGGTTTTTGCCGATGGGATGGCAGTGTAAGATCTGCAGGTCTTTGTCTGCTACAAAAGGGAACCTACTAAAGCATTACAGATTAGAGCACGCAACATTTGGTCGCGGGCAATCTCAGCCATGTCTCTATGGTAGTTGCCCTTGCACATTCAAAACGCAGAGTGCGCTTCGCACACATTTGTCCAGGTACCATGCCGCTAAGGAAAGTCTACAGCCAAATATCTCCACTTTCAAGTGTTTAGTTTGTGATGCTAGTTGTTCTACTGAGAAGGACTTCTTTCAGCATATTGGAAATCATCTGAAAGGCCATGAAACTGTCTTTTGTGTATTTGAAGGGTGCAGTTTTCGGACAAATATTTACAATACATTTCTAAAACACAAAAGCAGAAGACACCAACCCTATTCTTTGAGTGATTTTAAGCAAGCTGTGTATGAAAGACACTATAATCAGACGGCTGACCTCTCTGATTTACCAGAGGCCAGTGCTGATGAGGGAACTATTCTAGATGGTGATCCCGAATGTGCATCATACCTAGTTCTGAAAAGAATTGCCTTGCTTCTGCTGAAGCTAGAAAGTATATGCAATGCATCTGTGAGGTGCATTGATGTCTTGGTTGAAGACCTCCACTTCATTTCATCTTCAGCATCTGTTGCCGTTGTTAGAAATACACTTGAATCAACATTGAGATTAAATGAATGCACTGTAGACCAGGCATTCATATGTGACTTGGCAGAACAACTGTGTAACTTCCATCCCATTAGTACAGCACTAGGGGCAAGTGGTCCTCTTAGTACAGCTTTTAAGCGAAGAAGGTATTTTAAAGAGCATTTCCAGTGTGTTGACCCTGTTGAATATATTCTTGATTTTCAAAAGAACAAGACCTTTCAGTATGTGCCCATTCTCAAAACTCTGCAGGAAATCGTAAAGAATAAAGACGTTGCAGACGGAATTATATCCAGGTGTTCAAACAGCACTGGATATATTAAGTCAATTTTTGATGGCAAATTTTACAGGCAAAATGATTTTTATGCTGGAGAAGAAATACGACTCTCAATAATCCTTTATGTAGATGATTTTGAGGTGTGTAACCCTCTAGGGACCTCTAAGGAAAAAAACATAAAATTACAGCCATTTATTGGATTTTGGCAAATTTGCCAATTGAATTGCAATCTGAATTAACGTCAATACACCTAGCTTTACTTTGCAAAGCAGTTGATGTCAAACAGTTTGAATACAAAGTAGTTTTGGAACCACTCTTAAAAGATCTTGTCACTCTAGAAAAAGAAGGAGTTTTCATTCCCAGTGCTGGAAAAAGTATTAAAGGGACAGTACACTGTGTTGCAGCTGATAATCTCGGGGCACATTCGATCAGTGGACTAGTTGAAAATTTCACAGGGCCATACACGTGTCGGTTTTGTCTTGGACATTCTTCCAAGTACCAGACACATGAAGTACGAGGTGGAGCATTTCCACCCCATACAAAGGAGGACCATAGTTTGCATGTACAAACTGTTAAAGAAAATCCCAGTTTAACACATTTCTTTGGTGTAAAGCGGTCGTGTCCATTGACCGACAAATTGACTCACTTTCACTTTGTCTCTGGATACCCACCAGATGTACTTCATGATGTTTTTGAAGGGATTGTTCCAAGGGAACTAGCATTGTGTATTCAGGTTTTCACTAGAAAGAAATACTTTAATTTAACTCAACTTAACGAGTTAATTAAATGTTTCCCCTATAAGGGCTCAGACAAAACCAATAGCCCTCAGGAAATCCCTCAAAATTACACAACTCGCAAATCTATAGGGGGAAATGCTCATGAAAACTGGGCCCTGATACGTTTGTTGCCACTCATTGTTGGTTCACTGATACCTGAGGGTGATTGTGCTTGGCAGGTTCTTCTGACTTTAAAAGACATAGTTGAACTGGTGGTTGCTCCTGTTCATACACTTGAAACTATTGCATACCTTGACTTTAAAATATCTGAACATCGTGACAGACTTTTGGCAGTTTTTCCAGAAGAGACACTGACACCAAAACACCATTTTTTGGAGCACTACCCCACATTGATTGAAGAATATGGACCTCTGGTTGGTGTGTGGACAATGCGCTTCGAAGCAAAACACAGCTTTTTTAAGAAGGTTGCGAGGCACACTAACAATTTCAGGAATGTCTTGTTGACCCTTTCGACACGACACCAGATGATGATGGCATATCACCTGCAAACAGATGGTGGAAAGCAGGCACTGTGTGTTACTAAAATATCTGAGGTGCCTTTAAATGTGCTGCATCCAGACATACAGGGACTCTTAAGAGAAACATCACCACTTCTGTCTGTTGTGCTGTTAGCCAAGACTGTCACCTGTTATGGAACAAGGTACAATGTTGGGATGATCCTGTCCTATGGCTCTACAGGCGGACTTCCTGATTTTGCTGAGATTATTCAGATTGCTATTTTGGACTACTGTGTACACTTCATTGTAAAGTTACTTGCTGCCTGGTATGAAGAGCATCTAAGGTCTTTTCAGTTGGAGGACACTGGGAAAATGGCACTTTGGGAGCAGCAGAAACTTGGTGATGTCTACCCCTTGGCTGCGTACAGTGTAGGAGGAAGATGCTTGGTTACACTCAAACGTCACATCTGTTGTTCATTTTAGGTAAATGACATTATATTGAACCTTACATCTGTGCATACATCATGTTATCTGTATTCTGGTTCATGCAACTGGAATTTGAATTTCTTTTAAACAATTTAATGACAATTATAATTATGGCTTACGTATATATTGTTATGATTTCATCATTCAGGTAATAATACTAATAATTTTTAACTTGTTTGGTGTCAATACCTACAAATGTATCTTTAAAAAGCCCATATAAATTGATGAATTTAAAAGTTAAATGAATTGGGAATATAATAATTATTTATTGTCATATTTGAATAGTTTATAATTTAGTGTTAAAATGAAATGCAAAAATACTTTTTAAAAAATTTAGTATATTTTTTTAAACTTTTAATTCATAAAACTGAAAGTGGTCTAACACATATGATAGAAACATTAATTTAGACACATAACTAATAACATACATGGCAATACGCAAAAAAATGATCGGAGTTCCATTGATTTTTAATTGTCAGTGATTTATCATGTGATGACAGAATTAGGAAATATAATATTTAGTTGAAAATTCAAGTGTATTTCAGTTGTCATTAATAGTCTCTGAGTTTGTTTTGTTTCTTTTTTTCTGGTGGCACGTCTAGGCTCTTCATTGTAGTATTTACTGTATGTGTAGTCTAAGTGTCTGCTTCTGTCTGTTGATATTCTTATCAGGCCGGAGAGATGGAGGAAAAATTGTGAGTAATCATTGATGACCGAATTGAGAAGTTGGTCCTTCCATCAGGAATCCCACCGACTGTGGAGGAGCTGCAAACTATTGTGAAAGGGAACTTTGGAATTTCTGAGGAGTTCAGTCTTCAGTATTTGGACTCGGAATTTGAAGATTACTTCACACTGCATAAAACTGACCAAATTAAACACAAAGATACTGTAAAGGTTGTCTATGCTGCCCCGATTATCTTGCAATTGCAGCAAGTTGATGGAAGTTTGGACATTTCTTTTGGTCAACAGTCAACAGACTGTGACTCCGTATCTTATGCAGAGTCATCTGCATCAAATACAGAGTCATCTGCATCAAATACAGAGTCTTCTGCTGGAACATCTTCTTCAACGGACACCATTATCCTGCCTAGACGGAGAAGCACCACTGAACGATGTCAGCCATGGCCAAAGCAGTTTCCCATTCCGCAGTTTGCATATGAGACTGAGATGTGCCTTGAAAGAGCCGAGGAAGATCACAGAAAGAATGGAACACTTCTGACTACCTCAAAGGTCAAAGCAGACATATTGGAGAAGCTGGCTGAAACTATATATATGTATACAGCTTATCCATCAAGTGCACAGATATGTGATGTTGCTGAGGCACTTGTCAAGAAATATCCTTGTCTGAAGGAACCTGGCTCCTTCTCAGGCTACTATGGCTGGCAACAAAGCCTGAAATACAAGATGGCAAATTATCGCACCAAACTCAGAGGCTACGGTGTTCCTGAGGTGATGTGCAATGCCTTCAAACGCAAGAGCCCAGGAGACCAAAAATCTGCAAAGAATGTGAAAAAGCCTCGAAAGGCAGAAGTAAACTACCTCCCACCTTATCCAGCAGGAGAGGATGAGGAAAGTCAAGAACAAGAAAGGATTCAGTTGCTAACTGAAGTAAGGAAAAGAGACAACAACAAATTGATCAAAGAAAAGATGGCTAAAACTTTTGCACACCGAAGAAATGAAATCGTTAACCAATCACCTGCCATAGAGGACATCAAAGCCAGATGGCCAGCTCTATTTGAGGCATCTAATGTGAGTTACAAGTGTATGGTAATCAGAAGCATTCCTTTGCAATTGTGTGGGGACAGCTATTTTATACAAAATGTGTTAAGTGACTGTCATTTTATAAATGATGCTTCACATATTTTCAAATATAGTTTACAGTTTACATAATTTGTCTTTTAGATCCAGGATGAGTTTCACAGAATTACAACGGTGCACCTGGAATCGAAGTTCATGTCCAAGCTGGATGAATATTCTCCCAGGCTTCTGAACCTGTTCCACTCAAAGGGTGGGACCATGGGATTAAGGTTGCAGACTATCCTACTGAAGGTATCCTATGTTTGGCCATATTATGTTTTTTTTATCTATATTTATATTAAATCTGCAAGAGGAAATGTTATCCTGTGACTGTCTATAAAAATGTGTATTAAATAAGTGGATATCTTTTTAGTTACAGCAGTTTGTATGGCCACCGAATTAGACAATGTTTATCACACATTCTCAAAAATGTGACCATAGCTCATGCAAAATGTTTTCATTTTCTCTCAGCAGCACATACAGTATAATTGACAGTGGTTTCTTTAAGTCTAAGCCTCCTAGTGTTAAAAACTCCACCATGACCATGAGTAATATTAATTTATGTGTTTTTCATTTTCATTTCAGGCTCCTAGCAATCCTAACATCAACATAACCAGAGACATTGTCATCCGGTGTCTGATGTTGTACCTTGGGGAATCTGCCGATCAGCTCTTTAAAGAGTATGATGTAAGTTGAAATGCATATCTCTTTCAATCTCTATTTATTTAGGACCATCTCCTTTAGCTGTACAGTCTAAAATACAAAATGTTCTCCTTATTTTAGGATGCAGATGCAGACAGTGTGGCACAGGACCTTGCTGTACAAAGGATGAAAATTTACAGCATCCAGACTAATCTGTCAGAGGGTACAGAGGACATCGGAATCGTGATAGATGGTACAAAGGTCCTGACCGCTCTGGGTAACTTTCCAAGAGCTTGTGCCATGCTTGTTGGTGTGACGTATGCAGTGAATCTTTCCTATCCCAAGGAGCTCAGGTACACTTTCGAAGCCTTTCAGAAACTCTTCCTGGAGCTGGACTGTTCAAAGCTTTCTCCAAAAGTGAACAGCCTCAAGAGCAAGCTACTGGCTTAAGAAAGGGAGCCTAAATACACTGGTGTGCTCAGTTATTTTGTGCTGCGTTTAAGTGTTCAAGTTTTGTTAAAAAATAATGTTATCCATACTCATCTGAAGGGTGTGATGTTTTTTGTAGCTTGGTATTCCAGAAGAAACAAGTAAATGATAATCTGCACTATAACCAGGACAGTGACAGTTGTGTCTTGAAAACACAGAGTTTCTTGATGGACTATGAACACTTTGCCACCAGTTTAGGACATGGATGCCAGTGACACAGTCCACTTACTCAGAGGCAAATCCAGACACTCCTCTTGTTTTTCGTGATTCTTCTGGTTGTTCTTGCAACAGCAATCCACAGCTATATTATGAAGATGGACAATAATCTGCTGGGTCTTTACCCGTTTTGTGCCACTGGTAATTGTGAGCACAAGCTGTAGTGATCTGACACTGATCTGAGGAGCCTACCTGTGCAATTGGCCTGCCCCAAATAGCAAGTGCCTTTGTTAAATATATTTTTTCATACTCATTTGAGGGGCTTGCTGTTGTAATTCTGTGATGTACACCAGGATTTCTTTGTATTTTGGCATTTTACATGAAAAATGTTCAGAATATATGTGTAAACGAAGTTGCACAAATAAATGTTTAACTGCTGTTGTTCTAAGTATGGTAATTTGTTAACTGCCCTTCTGTGAATTCTTGCAAAAAGAACGCATTATATTGAGTAGGTTCTACATAAAAAAAATATGGCAACAAAGTGACAATCAATAACATTAAATAGATTTTAAGTCATGTGGTACCAATTATAAGTTAATTTGAGAAATTAATTTATGTAAAGATAAATAACAATTTAAGTTTAAACATGTTAAATTAAGTAACATTGTTCCAGGTTATGAGTTGATATAGCTTATTTTATTTATTGAATCTAAATCTTTTGTATCCAGATATTTAGACAGATAGCATCATTTTCACCCATATATTTAGTAAATATAAATCAATTTCATCCACATAATTAGTAAATATAAATTAATTCTGCATAATTAATTAGTAAATCTAAATCACTTTTTCACAAATATTTGGTAAATCTAAATTACTTTCTTTCGGATACATAGTAAATATTAATCAGTTTTTCCTATATAATTGATTTGGATTTACTCAACATTTGCCATATTTATAAGTAGATGCAAAGTATTTCAACCAGAGATTTCATTATTTTGTATTTAATAGTTTTGTTTAAATTTGCTTAATTAAATCAATAGTTTTTAATCAAAGTTGAAGTAATTAAAATCTATTCAATTATATTAAGTGTCACTTTGTTGCCTTAATTTTTTTAAGTAGACAATGGTCAAACTTTTCTGAGTGAACTCTGGTGGTAAGTAGCTAGTTTTACATCACTGGCTGTGCTTAATGTGGTGCCCAGTAAATCATATGCCATTTCTGGAAATAAACCAATTTCCTACCTCTCTTTGGGGTTATTAAGAGAGTGTGCCTTTCTCGTTAACCCAGCCCTTCATTGGTAGCATGTTTAATTAGAACTACTGGTAGCTGGAATTATTACATGATTCTAGCTATTGCAATGGATGTAACGAGACATGCTACGAAGTTGCTCCGTAGTTCAGGGAGCGAGATAGGTGACGCTTGTTTATTAAATTCAGGGGGAGATGAGTTTATTTCCCAAAATTGTATAGTAATGCTTTTTTATTAAACGGATGGCTTCTCCATTAGATTTAGATGAATGAGGTTATCTAAACAGAGATTAATAAAAAATGTACATTTTCTTGTATTCTAAACAACTCATCTACTGTATTTAAGTTTGTTCTTATATTCCTTTTTTTTATTTAAATAAAGATAAATGTTACTCCAGTTGCACATTTGCTGTGGACATCTTGACCTTGTTAGTTTGTAAGGTCGTGTGATAGTTAAGTAAACAAAGTTGATGCTCATTATCAAACTGTTTGTTCTCCTTTTTTCCCCAAATTGGAATCGAAAACAGAATCGATAAGGAATCGAATCATTTCACAGAATCGATAAGGGAATCGGAATCGTGAAAATGTTTTCAGGATGCCTTCACCCCCAGCCTTGAAGACAGTGCTGTAGTCAGGGACTTAAAGGCTACTGTAAAGAATAACTTGGGGACAAGGTATCTATGTATTTTTTTTGTCTTTATGTGCATTTTTTTAGTTGTAGCAGTCAGTGACTTATATTCCATCATGTACTTATCCTCACTCAAACTGTTACAACACATTTTTTCCAAGATTCGATGGACAAAAGAACACCTTGTATGCAGCGTCCGTGCTGGATCCTCGCTTTAAGGCCTTCCATTCCTGTCTGCTTCAGAACAAAATGACTCCTTCTCCAGGCAGTAATGTTTTGATTTAATAAGAATGTTTTCACTGATGATTAAAAGATTGGATTAGAAAGAACATTATTTAATTTAAGAGTTAAATTATGCTCAATCTTTTTTCTGTCTAAATGAACAGCAAGATAATGATGGCAATGATACAGATAAAGAAGCAGAGGATTCTTTGCCCAAGAAGCCAAAGATATCCAGCACCTTGGAGTCTCTCTTTGGGACAGTCAAAGCATTGTCTTTGTGTCCCAGGGACCAGTATTGCATCGGAGAGGGTATTTTCAACAGCTGGTGACATTGTCTCTGCAAAAAGGAGCTGCCTAAGCACAGATCATGTCAATGAACTTATTTTCCTTCACAAGAATCTCACAATTAATGAGAAGTGAAAAATACAATAATTTGACTTAGCAGTTTAATTTATTTTGTATTTATTTGCCAGTATTTTTTGGCCCTTTTAAAGAGAAAATGCCTTCATGCAAATTGCAGTGTTGTAGTTAAAGTTAAAGGTAAATACTTTTATTTATACAAATTTGCACTTTTGAGACTTGAGACAGTTTTGTTTAAATACCAAGTTTAAACTATCTTGTTTACAAGTCTGCACTTTGTTTGCACTTTGTTTTTAATGTGAAGTGAAAAAATAAAATACATGTGTATTTTGCAACACAGTTGAGCCACTTTCATTATTGTAAGAGCAGATCGAATCAAACTTAATCGAAATTCATTGATTCAGAGCTGTATAAATCAAAATCGAATTGATTCAGGACTTTGGTCAAAACACCCAGCCCTAGAGGAGGACCTAGACCACCTGGGAAATCAAGATGGTTATGTTCATCAACATAACCATCTTGACCTTCATAACATATAGAGGTCTTTGAACTAACCTTTGATGATGTAAGGAAGAATGCTTCTGATCTGAGTAAGAGTATTCCAAGGTGTGTGGTGGGGGTTTAGGTTGGTATGGGCCACCTGAGTGACTCTTCTGGCCCTTAGGGGGCGGCAGAGAGTCAGGACGGGTGGTGGTATGAGTCAGCTGATATAACAATGTAAGCTGTCCTACAACCTCTTGAATCCGAGTCCTTTTAGTCGGATTCTCAACTAAATCAATTAGTTCTTTAATATTTTTATCGCATGCAGCAAGGTTAAAACTGTTTATATTATTCCACTCATCTGCCGATAAGCTGATGAGATCAGCAACGACAGTCTTCTGCCTCTATATGTCTGCTGGGTCCACCATAGGACTTGGGTAAAGTTAGAAAGATATTCACAGATTCGGCTTTTCCGGATCAATAACTCATCGGCGGATTATTTATTCTACAAAACAGACACCTCTCTGTAACCACAGCAAGGCAGACAGTCAGCTACAACCGTAGTTTCCTCAAAACGAGTCTCCCACCGCGCTGGGAGAATTCACTGAGCTATATAATACACTGGAGTGCTAATCACCGTCTGTTTGAACGAGTCGCCTAGAAGCCACCAGCCGCCATATTGGTACTCCCTATTTCCCCCCAGTAACTAGGAATATGTGCGCTACAGCATCGAATAACGAGGGTTTTCTCATGTTCAGGGGGGGCTTAAGACTTTTAAAATGTCAAATGCCATATACTTTTATGTTATGTTCTAAAAATATCAAGTACTGAGAAAGTCATGTGCTGAAATATTTTGCATTTTATTCATTTAAATATATATGTTTAACATTTATAAATATATAAATAACAATATACAAAAACATATATTTACATATGTGTATACATATATATACATATATACATATACACATACTTATATAAACATATATATATATATATTTAATATGAATGACATGTAAAATATTTCAGCACCTAATTTTCTAGTAGTAGATAGTGTTAGTACATCCACTGACTGTAGAATTACCTGTGAAACGTTTTCACTCAGCCAGAAAACTGCTTGTTGTTGCAACCAAATCCTGTGGGATTCTGTGAGAGTAGGGAGTAGCAAGATGGCGGCCAGTGACTTCAGTTTTTCGGCAAAATCAGCACTCCAGTGTATTATATAGCTCGGTGGGAGAATTACATTGGACCCAATGCAGAGCTCGCGGCTCCGCAGATACTTAGGGACCGTGTGCAAGTTGCTACCCCAGAAACATAATCACAGAGAAATATTCAACAGCGTCACCAAGGAGAGGTGGATTATTATCAAATTCATTTTATATGTATCTTATCTCATATATATCATACCACATTTATTGAATTTGAAAATAATACATTTTTTGAGGAATTTTCCAAAGCCTGAATGACAAATGGCACCTATTTTGTTATTAGACTAAGTATAAAATGAGCAATGACTACACCTTATATCATTGTAGTGCTACCAAACTCATCATACACATAGATAACCTCATCTAGTTTATACTACAAGTCTTACTTTGGGAAAATGTGCTAAATTAAATTTTCTAAGATTTTTTTATTGTTATTACAAGCATATAATAGCCAATAGGTACAGTATAGATCATTGTAGCGCCACCAAACTTGTAGAATACATAGATAACCTCATCTAGTTCATACTACAACTCTTACTTTGGGAAAATGTGCTTAA